>NW_015387857.1:52932-125694 GCF_001527695.2 Protobothrops mucrosquamatus
GGGGGGGGGGGGGTGAGGGAAGGAAATGGAAGGATAGGTAATGACAGTTGAGACTGGATGGTTGAGACTGACAGTCAAAACCTATCGTTCCATTCCCCCCTCTATCCGGTTTCAATCGTCAGTGCCTACCTTCCATTCCACCACCATCACAATTGATGAAGCTTCTTGGATGAGAAACAAAAAGTTTCCTTCTTTTTCCTCAAGGAAAAAAAACAACAGTCCTGTTGCCTTTTGAAAAAGCACCTTTGAGACAACGATGACCTGGATGACTGAGAATCTCCATAGACTTTCCTAAGTTTGTGGTCTCCAGGTGTACTCAACCGTAGGTCCAAGCAACATCCACCCTCTGTACCTTAGGCACTGATTGCCTCAAACATTTAACAGCAATGTATGGAAACTGATCAAGGAGAGAAGCAACCTAGAACTAAGGAGAAACTTCCTGACAGTTAGAACAATTAACCAGTGGAACAACCTGCCTCCAGAAGCGGTGAATGCTCCAACACTGGAAGTTTTTTAAGAAGAAACTGGACAGCCATTTGTCTGAAATGGTGTAGGGTTTCCTGCCTGAGCAGGGGGTTGGGCTAGATGACCTCCAAGGTCCCTTCCAACTTTATTATTATTTGATTTGATTTGATATATATTAAAAAGCTAGATTTACCCAAGTTCCTATGAATTGGGTTTATTGCAAGGATAAAAGTGGGTATGGCTACGGAATTTTGGAAACAGATATATGTACTTCCAGCTGTTATTTCTCAATGAGTAGGTTAAAGCAAAGCCTCATTAATGCCTTTGATCTTCTTTCCATTTGTCTCTTGAGTCAAAAGAGGCCATTACCTGCTTAAGGGATGCAAAAAAGAAAAAGAAAAAGTCCATCTCTTCTCGTTCTGTAATATTTTGGAAACCATTCATTTCCCAGGCTAAGATAAATCCATCACATTTCCACAACGATCTCATGACCGATGTGATGTTACTTCCCCTTTGCCAAAGATGCCCAAATGCACTTATTTGTCTTTTGTAACCACACTTCTTTACAACTCCAAACCAGTCTCATTCATAATGACCAGGTTAGAATTATCAAAGTAAGATTTGGGTTTTACTTCTAGCAAATTGTGGTTTGAAAGGGAACTACCAACTTGCTATGTGGAATGGAATGGAATAGAAATAGAATACAGGTAGCTTTTGACTTACAACAATTTCTTTAATGACCAAAGTTTAATATTCAAAGTTACAATGGCACTGAAAAAAAAGTGACTTCTGTCCAGTTTTCACATTTACGACCGTTGTAGCATCCCCATGGTCATGTGATCAAAATTCAGATCCTTGGTGACTGACTCATATTTACGACGATCGCAGCGTCCCTGGGGTCATGTGATCCCCTTTTGCGACTTTCTGACAAGCAAAGTCAATGGGGAAACCAGATTCCCTTAATATTTTAACTAATTTAACAACTGCAGCGATTCACTTCACAACTATGGCAAGAAAGGTTATAAAATGGGGCAAACTCACTTAACAAATGTTTCACTTAAAAAAAACAAAAAACCCAGAATTTTTGGGGTCAATTTTGGTTGTAAATTGAGGACTACCTGTTTTTGATTCAGCCAAGTGTTGTTAGACAAACAAAGAATTTGTCTCCAGTACAGAAGCACTCAGTGTACTTGCAAAACAACAGAGAAAATTATAATTATAATAATAAAAGTGTACAACCAATACAAGGGGGTAAATAAGAGGTAATAAAAGGATAAATAATGTTATAGCTACACTCTATGGGTTAACATAAATTTTAGATGCCAATGAGCAGGTATTTCACAATGCAAATGAAAAATATCATTTTAAAAATGAAGTCTGGAATAGCCTGTTGTAGATGCTACATTTCCCAGCATTCATCAGCATTTCCCATCTCAAATAGTCAACATTTCTGTAAACAATGCACATTATTTCTAGCACTGTGGTTTATGTAAATATTCTGTCATTATAGTCCAGTGATGGTGAACCTTTTACAGACCGAGTGCCCCAAAACCGCCCCACCCCCAGTCTGCCCACCCACCCCCGCCCTGCTCCACCCTCACCCTGCCCTCCACCCTGCCCTCCACCCTCACCCCCGCCCTGCTCCACCTTCCATCCTCACCCTCAGGGCCATCCACGACCTGCCGCAGATCGCCAAAGCGGCCCTGCAGCGCCATGGTTGCCACGCCCTCCGCCTGCGCCCCGCAGAATCATCTGCTGCCCAGCTACCATGTGCTTGGCTGTATTGCTCCACACGGGCCATACCCGGGGTTGACTCTCCTCTGGGAGGGCTGCTGGTGAGGAGGGGGCTGTGGGGGGAGGCGGGGCTGGGGCGATGGCATGCGTGCCCACAGAGAGGGCTCCGAGTGCCGCCTCTGGCACTCGTGCCATAGGTTCGCCACCACTGTTATAGTCTTTTATGGAAATTTGCAACAGCTTTAAAAAAAATGCAGTATTTTGATTCTGCAACTACAGTCTGATGCTATGCTTCATTTTTAGGACACTAACATTATTTTGTTCTACTGAGTTGGCATTCTTCTCTCAGTATTAATCAAAGCTGTGATTACTTCTGTTTTATATTTTGTGATGTTCTTTTTATTTTCCTATTTTAGCTGAAAACTTTCATATGGAATGACTGTTGCTTACGCATCTTTCTAGGCTTTATTCACTGAGAATGAATGCAAATAGAAATTCAGCATATAAATAAAAGGAACTAAGATGATGAATTGCTGAAATGCTGAGCTATTGACAAAAAAACTCAATTACTATTTTTTTATTTTAATTTATTTTATCTTAACTTAATTTACATTCCCCAAGCCACTTAATGGTAAAACTGAAAAAAAAAGACAGCAATAGAAGTCTACTCTTATATTTGAGACATTATTCAAAAGTAGCAAATACTCAACCGGTAAAACAGCCAGATAGGCATAGTATAGCATTTGTTAGCCGAAAGTCTCATGCAATAAATGAATTCAGATCACCATCTTTTCAAACCTAGAGCTACCTTCAGCAAAAAATATGGAAATGTCACGTATTTTTATACTGGTCTTTTTGCTGCCGCCGGGCTCACTGTTTCAAATTTCACTCAATCCCTGTGATTTTGTTTGCCTAACTGAACACACTTGCAAAGGCAACACTCTAATCTAAAATGCACAAGCAGTGAGACATAATTTCTCTTTTTCTGAACGAGATTAATTTGGTTTAAACTACCTAAGACATCTATCTCCCACCTCTCTTTCTCTCTCTCTGATGTAAAATGGAAATAAACAGGCAAGTTGCTCTAAGAGGTGTCAGGCTATTTAAATGGAAAGTGTTATCATTCGTCTCAGCCTGGCAGTGTGAAATCTCAGAAGATGGGAAATTCAGCACAAATAAATGACAAGGTATATAGGTGCAGTCATTTTGTCTGCTACTTTGAAATGTCAGTCTAGCAATGAACAAATGGGCACACTATTTCTCTAAACCTTTTATGCACAGCCCGCACAGCACGAATAGAAACCCATGCCTTCTTAAGCAACAACAACAACAATAATAATAATAATATAATGCATACAAAGTCAAAATTGAGAAGACAGCAACAGACAGTAAGTGCCGCCTATGCAAAGAAGCTGAAGAAACAGTGGACCACCTGATAAGCTGCTGCAAGAAGATCGCACAGACTGACTACAAGCAGCGGCATGACAAAGTAGCAACAATGGTGCATTGGAAGATCTGCAAGAAATATCATTTGCCTGTAAGCAAGAGCTGGTGGGATCATAAAATAGATAAAGTCATAGAAGATGATAAAATTAAACTGCTCTGGGACTTCAGAATTCATACAGACAAGCACCTGTAACATAACACCCCGGACTTAACAATTGTCGATAAGAAAGACAAAAAAGTCTGGATAGTGGACGTGGCAATGCCTGGAGACAGCAGAATAGAAAAGAAAGATCTGGAGAAGATAACAAAATACAAAGACCTACAAATAGAAATAGAAAGACTATGGCAAAGGCAAGCAAGGGTAGTACCAATAGTAATAGGCGCCTTGGGTGCAATCCCAAAACAACTGGAGCACCACTTTGACACCATTGGCATTGACAAATTCGCCATTAGTCAATTGCAAAAGGCGGCCTTACTAGGAACTGCTTCCATACTGCGACGATATCTGTAATACCATCAAACATCCACATCTGCCTATCCCAGGTCCTTGGTAAGGACTCGATAGGTAGACAAAAATGCCAAATCCAGTCTGAACATCTTGCTGATTGTGCGATGATCAATAATAATAATAATAATAATAATAATAATAATAATAATAACAACAACAACAACAACAACAACAACAATAATAATAATAATAATAATAATCTAGAAGGGACCTTGGAGGTCATCTAATCCAAATCAAATACACCTAGTCCTTGACTTATTATCATAGTTGAGCCCAAAATTCATGTTGCTAAGTGAGACAGTTAAGTGAATTTTGCCCCATTTTCTTGCTGCAGTTATTAAGTGAATCATTGGAGTTGTTAAGTTAGCAAGATGGTTGTTAAGTGAATCTGGCTTCCCCATTGACTTTGCTTGCCAGAAGGTTGCAAAAGGTGCTCAGATGACCCCTGGACGCTGCAACCGTCATAAATATGAGTCAGTTTGCCAAGCGTCTGAATTTCGATCACAAGTCACTTTTTTCAGTGCTGTTGTAACTTCGAACAGCAACTCAATGAAGTAAGTTGAGGACTACCTGTGGAAAAAGAGGGAGGTTGAATTTTTTTTTTTCAATCACCCATACAACAACTGTAGACCGCAAATATTTTTAATTATTTAGAAAATGATTGTCTAGCCGTGGCTCACCACTAGGCTGTGAGCTGTTTGGAAACGGTGGGCAAGAGTCTGCATTAGCATGTGCACCCCCACTTGTATGAACAGTGGGCAAGACATGCGCTCCCTTTGAACGAACAAATGGAGCTGCGCATGTGCGCTTGCCAACCATTCATGCAGAACCATCTCCTCCCTCCCTTCCCCTCCGCCGGTCCACAAAGCTGAAAAAGTTGAAGAACTCTGGTCTACCTGTTGCATAATTCAAAGATAAAGCACTGATAAATAGAAATATTTTTTTTTTTTAAAAAAACCCAGTATGAATCCTTATTAAGTGCAAACAAATGCAGCACAGCAAACACGGATTACAAAGTTCCTAAATCATCCGGTTTAAGAATTAATAAAATGCACAAAGCTTGCAGGTAGTAAAACAGCAGTTGAACTATAAAAAAGAAATCAAATGCATGAATCTTTAAATTGTTTGAGCTTTATAGTCTCCTAGTTAGATTCCTGAAATGCATTGTTATGCAAAGAGTGCCTCTGAAAGCAATCTGGGAAATTCACAAAGCCTAAACAAGGTAGCTCTAGACTTGCTACCTGAAATTGCTCAATATTATATGCTGCTAGTTTCAACTAGTAAGAAGGGGTCCCAATTGACAAGATATTCCCACTTGCAAATTCATTGGAAGGAGCAAATTGATAAAAGCTCAAAGAGTGGGCAAGAAGGTTTTAGAATTTATTCTATTAAATTTTAATTCTAACAAAACTACAAGTTCAGATACTCAGATAAATGGGTCTAAATAACTGCAAATGGGAATTAAAAATGCTAACCGGTTAGATGAGTACATTAGCTTTATTCCTAAATTATACACATATGGTTGAATAATCCATCCTGGACGTCGGTGGTAAGCTTCCTCATCCGGAAGACCAAGTAAAAACAAAAACATCCACAGAAATACTGTAGCAGAACTAATCAAAGTCTAGGAAATTAGAAGCATGAGGAGTGAAAAATTAAATGCAGGGAAATGTCATCCTTACAGATAGACCTGTTCTATGCAATTAATCATGTGGATATAAGCAATTTGCTGCTATCCTTGTATATACTGTGAGAAAGAGATAAACAATACGTAAGTACATTCATCCACTATTCCTGGGAGATAGAATGTTTTATTTCACTGCAAAAATGAATAATTACTTAGAATTTGAATTCCATACTGGTGTATAGTTATCATGTACAAATTTAAGATTAAACTTAAGAACTCACTATTTTATTAGTGAAGAAAGGACATCTATCTATCTATCTATCTATCTATCTATCTATCTATCTATCTATCTATCTATCTATCTATCTATCTATCTATCTATCTATCTATCTATCTATCTATCTATCTATCTTTCCACCCACCCACCTACCTATCTACCTACCTACCTATTGTCTGACATCCAAAACTCACAGTGGAATATTTGGAAAAATCCTGTGATACCTTCTGCAATTCTCATCCCCTCCCAAACCCCATCTTCTGCTCCTGCAGACTGAAATCCTAATTTTAACAACAGAAATCTTAGGAATTACTTCTGTAAGCTAATGAGCCCTGTCAGCCATTGAAATTAAGTACTCTATTGTGCAAGAAGCTAATTATGCTGAGATTAAACCCAGGAGTGATGGGGACATTTACTGTATTTCTAGCAATTAGAATAGCTTTCCGTACCAAAGAATACAACTTGTATCTCATAATATTGAAAGAAACCACAGCTAATCTAATAAAAACCCTTGTATATGGAGAGTTGGTGCATGTGCTTTCTTTCTAGAATACTCTGTAATATTTCTTATTCATTTTTTTTTTACTCATGGTATCTCATTACTAGTGTTAAATATAACTGCTTTGGCATGATTCCAGATGATTGATAGATAGATAGATAGATAGATAGATAGATAGATAGATAGATAGATAGATAGATAGATAGATAGATAGATAGATAGATAGATAGATAGATAGATAGATAGATAGATTTCAAATCTTGACTTTTGAGCACATACATACACATAGTTGTCGCCTGAAAGCATCTTGCTTTTTTTTATACATCCCCGCAGATTGCTTTATTTAATTTTACAATTTTTAATATTATATCCTGGATGCTTTTTATTTTTTATTTTTAGTTATTTTCTTTTTTTTATTATTATTAAAAGTTTTATAAAGATTACAGTATAAACCCCCATACCCACCCCAAAACCCCCCTCCCCCTCCCCCACTTCCCAGAGCTGAACACAGGGTTACAAATATAATAATCAAAATCTATCTAACATTAACCAACTATTAAAATAACCAAGTCCATAATACGCTTTAACCCCCCTTTAACACAAATTTAAACAAATTAAAGTTAAACACAATAATAAACATATTCATAACCTAAATATTAAACAATACCATACTAATGTTAAAAATAATAATAATATCATCTAATTAAAACTAACAAAAATTCCATTAAAATAAACTATTAATAATAACAATACTCTAGAGTTTACTCATAACCCAAATGAAACTTTTTAGTCCCATATTTATTCTGAATATAATCTATCCATCTTCTCCAGACCGAGATGCATCTTTCTTGTGATTGATCCTTCAAATAAGCGGAAATTTTAGCCATTTTTGCTAAATTTGACACTTTAAGCGTCCATTCTTCTATAGTGGGAAAAGAGTCCTTCTTCCAAAATTGGGCTACCAATAATCTTGCAGCTGTTATAAGATTCAACATCAAATTCATTTCTTTAACATCCAAATCTTCCATAATGCCTAACAAAAATAACTGCGGTGTAAACTTTATCTTTTTCTTAAACATATTTTGAATATTCCACCAAATCTTAATCCAAAATGCTTTTATATCCCTACACGTCCACCAAATATGAAAATAAGTTGCATCTAAACTTCCACATCTCCAACATTTGGCCTGTAAATTAGGATACATAGAGGACAGTTTTTGAGGATCCAAATGCCACCTATAAAACATCTTATAAAAAATTTCTCTTAAATTTTGAGCTTGAGTAAATTTTACATTTCTAACCCAAATTGTCTCCCATATTTCCAATGAAATTGATTCTTGAATATTTTGAGCCCATTTTACCATACAATCTTTAACTAATTCCTGGATGCTTATTTACTTTTTATTTAAACTGCAATTCATTTTTTGTATTATTGACTGTCACATGGCTTCTTGTCAACCACAAAGAGTCTGTGGATAATGACAGGTATAGCTATCATGAATGAATGAGTGAGCGAATGAGTGGAGCAAGATTTTGTCTACTGCAATTTAAAACGTATTCCAGGAACTGTTTAAAGAAAATTACCTTTTTTTTCCATCCTTCCTATTTTCCTCTGTCAGGATAGATAGACTATGAGTAAATAATAAGTGCTCTCAGGTTGGACAGTTAGAAAATTCAGATACGGTAAAGCACATTTTATATTTTATTAAATTTAGGGGAATGTTATTAGCAGCAATCTCACGGAAAGTTCACTGAGTGCATTTTAAGTCTTTTGTTCCTTCATCTGACAAAAGAATCTTTCATGTGTTATCTCTACCTCTATTCATTATGCTTACACTTCAGCAAAATCCGATTCTTTCTTCTTTGACATTTCCCAGAATAGATTTCAACCTCCCTGTTAAGCATTATTTAAAGTAGTTCTCACATATGATGGGTATTGCATTATTATTTTTCCTCCCCCTATATTAAATAACACAATTTCTTTTGTATTTCACATATCATTTCAATCTGTGACCCCTTAAGCTTAATTTTAGTATCCCATGGACCCGCTACATTAGCATATCTCTTGCCTAATTTTCTCTCTAAATCTTCTCTCATTATATAAATGAGTTAAAATTCTCTCTTATATTCATGTATTTGTATTAGTATAAGTGGATCAATTGATTCAAAATCACTTTTATAACTCTAACTAACATTAACCTTGAAGTTAAAATTAATGCAGAGTGTTATGAGTTTATATTACATTACCACCACATAAATTATACCATGGAAGAAAATTAATGTTGGTAATCAATATGAACTCTATAGCTCTGAAAAATTCTATAGATATTTGGAGATACCAGATCAAAAAGAGTGAAATTGAAACAGAAATAGACAGTCCTTGACTTATGACAATTGGGACCAGAATGTTCATTGCTAATCAAGATGGCTGTTAAGTGAATTGTGCCTAATTTTACAATATTTTGCCAGTTGTTAAGTGAACCATGTGGTTGTTAAGTGAACCCAGTTTCCCTCATTGACTTTTCTTGTCACAAGCTAGCTGAGAAGGTCACAGATAACATTCACACGATCATGAAACAATGCAACCATTGTAAATACAAGTCAGTTGCCAAGCACCCAAATTCTGATCACCTGACTGTAGGGATGCTGCAACAGTCATAAATGCAAGGACTGATTGTAAGTCACTCTTTTCAGTGCCATTGTAACTTCGGATGATCACTAAACAAATGGTTGTAAGCTGAGGACCCCCTGTATAAGCAGTGTTTTAGTGAAATAATTAGGTATTTGATGTCATTTCTCCTTACTCCCCCAAGTTTGTCTCTTCCTCCCTCCAAATTTCTGAAACCATAAAGCATGATTTTGATAAGGACTGTTCTGCTGAGGTCAACTATGATTAGAGTCCTGAAGGTAAGAATGACTGAAAACAAAGGACTGAGCCTTCTAGCAGCCCCTAAATGATAGATTCTGTCAATTCTAATAAGATGTTGCAGAAGGGGTTCATCTCTATAAGATCCCTTGAGAGTTTACCATCTTTGGGGGCCTCAAGGCAACCTTTCCAACTGCTGACCTCCTTCTTTGGAACCGTGCTGAGCAGGGGTCCCCAACCCCCGGGCCATAGAACAGTTAGGATCCGGGCCACATAGCTGGAGGTGAGTGGCAGGTGAGTGAGCAAAGCTTGATCTGTATTTGCAGCCACTCCCTAGCACTAGCATCACCATCTCAGCTCCATCTCAGATCATCAGACATTAGATTCTCATAGGAATGCAAAGTCTACTGTAAACTGTGCATGCAAGGAATCTAGGTTGCACACTCCTCCTACAAACCCCCCCCCCCCCCGGATCCATGGAACATTTGTCTTCTATGAAACTGGTCCCTGGTGCCAAAAAGGTAGAGGCTGCAGACATTGAGATCTAAACAGGATTTCAGAAAGTTCATCAAAAAATTTTCAACAGGGCTTGTAGATGAGAATGTTGGGAAGATGAATGAATGTAGATTTTATTAACTTCTGGTGCTGGGCTTTGTATACTCTTTTAATCTTAAAAAGGTTGATAGGATGTACAAGCCACTGAGAACCGTATAAGTCGGATGGATGGAAATTTGATCTGAATAGGAGTGAAATTAAATATTTTGCTGTCTGAGTTAAAGGCCAAAAGGCTTTTTACCTTTAATTGCATGTACAGAAGCTGGTCAGACTAGTAGCTGAATTTGACATCAGCACTAGCCAACAAACAACCTCAGTCACAAGAGCCTAGGTAGGACAACAAGCTGGCTATGGACTGGATCAAGGAAGGGACTCACAAGCATAAATAACTCAGCCCTCAATCATATGAGTCTTCCATGCAGAGTTCTTGAGTTCATGATTAAGTGTCAAGTAAACTCAAGTAAACTACCTCTTTGATCTCAGAGATACATTGCTGATACATTAATATGCGAACTGATCAATTGCTTTAATACTTCATTAAGTAAAAGCATATAATTTTCGTGTGACATTTTACCACCAAAGACTCCTTATTAGCTCCTGGATATTTCTAGTGGTCCTGGATTTCAAAGTTTTACCTCTGCTTATTAGAGACAGAAAGATTCCACTCCTTCTATCCTACAAAAATGTCAAGGTAAATAGATGGATAAAAAAATCGTACACTGGCTTCATCTCTTAGCCAGATGGATAAGAGTAGGTGGACTATTTAAATCCATGTGTGTTTGCACGCATCCATTCATGTGTATATGCACACGTGTGGACGCATGTGAAAGAAGACATGAGTTTTTTGTTTTGTCTTATAATGTATTCATTACTGAGTTAATACTATCAAAAGGCAGAAAATGTAAATCTCACACGCATACATACATATATTTTAAAAGGCGAACGGAGCTATGGAGAATGAATAGGGACTGCAAACAAAGAAAAAAGCATTGTGATTTCCTTCTTTTGTAAAAACATACCTACTTTAATATTCTTTTTTTCCTTGCATACTGTTTATTTGTTCAGGTTTCAAGGACTGTTTTTCCCCCCATCATGTTACCATTGTCTCATATCTTTTTAATTTTATTTTAAACCAGTCTAGTATATCATGAATAGTTAATGGGATGTTCATGCAACACTATAAAGGAATGGCATACATACACTATCAAGATCCAACATTTTAAAAGATAAATTAAAAAGGAGTCGTATTTTCTTAATCCAATCTTTTTTTTTTCCAAATAAAGGAATCACTTTTACTTATGCCCTCTTTGTCTAAAAGTTGGAAGAAGTTGAATTCCTAGTCACAATGAGATTGGGTAGCACATAAATTTAATGACTAAAATGTGTTTTTCAGAACAATCCATGGATTCAGAGGCCCCCAGGTTTCTGAGACTAGAAACTTGCATATTTAACATTCTATGAACATCTCTTGTGCTCCCTTCACAAAATGAGAATCATGGCACTTATTTATGGTTGATATGGCTACTCATCAAAATCTCTCTCTCTCTCTCTCTCTCTCTCTCTCTCTCTCTCTCTCAGGGTAAACTGGCTGCTCCCTTTACTCAACTTCCTTTGCCCCCATCCCCATGTTTTCTCTATCTCCTCAGTTTACCTTAGTCATTTTTTTTCTGCTCCAAAGACTTCAGTTATTCTTTTCTCTGATCCAGGACTGCAGCCACAACATTTTAAATATATTTTCTGAGGTGGCTGATGGGCCTTTGGAATCATCATGGGCACTTTTTGAAAGTAAAGGTAATTCTGGAGGGTGGTTAATTTTCTTTGTCGGGTCCTTGGGGCTCTCTGAGCTCGTTTATTTTCTTGCAGATGTTTCATAACCCAGCTAGGTAACACCAGCAGTGCACAGATGAACTTACCTAGTTGGGTAATGAAATGTCTGCAAGTAAACAACTAAGCTCAGAAAGCATCAAGGACACAAAGTTCAACTCTGAGCTACAAATATTTCTCTTGTATTGGTACTTTTCTTTGTATCACACCAAGCCCCTTGTTATATTAAAAATTAAAATAATATTTAAAAGGAATAACAATAAAAGAACAGACTTGCAGGTACCAATACAATGCCTACTAGTGCCATATTGGACATCACAGCTTCAGTGAATTTTAGTGGAGTGGATTATAAATTGGGAAGAAGAGTGACTGTAGATAGTAACCAATTACTATGGATAGAAAATTGTTTGCATAGATTAACCTTCAAACACCCACTTCATTATTGTGTTACAGACTCATAATTTTCCATCATATATTATAATCATAACCTATTAGTATTAGAAGTTCTGATTTGATTTTATGTACTCTGAACATTAGTTAAATTATGTGTAAAGGATATAAAGAACTTGGTAGTGTCAAGATATCTTGTACAATAAAGATAAATGATACAAATCTGTACTCATCCAATAGGTTTCAGCCATACTTATCTGTCATCATAAATCATCTATTCAATCACATTTATGCCAGTGCTGAGTACTTTTTTGGTGTGTATTAACAATCCTTCTCTCTTTCCCCTATAAAGCCATTCATGTACTTCCTTGTTTTTCTTTGAAGATGTTTCGCTTCTCATCCAAGAAGCTTCTTCAGCGCTGACCGGATGGTGGGAAATGGAAGGATTTATATTCCTTGCAGACAGCTGGTCATCTGCATTCTTTTAGAGAATCATTGAGGCCATTTGGAGGTTTATCTGTGTCCTCGGGGTCACCTGAGTAGTGCAAATGGGTGTGGAGCCTTCTTGGCTGCAGGATGTTTTCTGCCCTATGTCCCTTCACTGCAACCAAGAAGGCTCCACATCCATTTGCACTACTCAGGTGACCCTGAGGACACAGATAAACCTCCAAATGGCCTCAATGATTCTCTAAAAGAATGCAAATGACCAGCTGTCTGTAAGGAATATAAATCCTTCCATTTCCCCACCATCCAGTCAGAGCTGAAGAAGCTTCTTGGATGAGAAATGAAATGTCTTCAAAGAAAAACAAGAAAGTCCAGTTGCCTCCTGAAAAAGCACCTTTGGGTCACAAAGGTGATTACATGACTACCCAAGACAGTGCAACTATCATAAATACATGCCGATTGCCAAGCAACCGAATTTTGATCACATGACTATGGAGATGCTGCAACAGTCATAAGTATGAAAAATAGTCAGAAGTCACTTTTTTTCAGTGCCGTTGTAATATTGAATGGTCACTAGATGAATGATTGTAAGTTGAAGACAACCTGTACGTCTTATGATTGAAAAAACAGTGGATTTACTTACCACATACATCAAATTTGTGCTCTCTGAAGCTTCGTAAACTTCAAAAACTTCTGGGAAACCTACGTCTTTGTTGTTAATACAAAGATCAGACCTGTTGTTTTCTTTGTTTATGCTTTCAAAATAAAGACATTAAACACTGACAACGGCAAGAAGTGAGCTCTTACTCAGAAACCACTTAACCATATCCCTGAATTTTGTCTTACAGCTTCATCAATCCATTTCTAATTCATTTTGCAGGTTTACTTCAACAGCTGTGCTAAAGCAAACTGCAATTACGGGTAAAATGAAAGCAATTAAAATTAGTTTACTTTCAAAGACTTCAAACCCAGACAACTTTTGTTTTTCAACACAGAAGACTTGAGGGTAATCATTTTATACAAAGTGAAAAGATTGACTCATGAGGTTTCCTGTGAAGATTTAAAAAGTGTGGGTGTAAACTATTCATTTAAATAGGTTTAGGATACTTCATAATGTAAAATGACAACAACAAACTTGGACCAATGTGATTGAACTTAAGTATTAACTTAACTTAATACTCTGACCCATAACAATGAGAACAACCATCTCTTGGGTAAAAACACAAATGAATAAACAACATTCCATGAATTTTAAAATCACAAACAAAATACCTTAAAACATACCCAATAAATAACATCAGTTCCATCAACCTTGGCAATCCTGACAAAGTGACATCATGCTATCCATACGGCTTCAGGGAAGGAAACAATCAGAACAGTAGCTGAAATTAGTATAAGCTTGTTTTTTTCCCTCCTATTTAAATATTTAGACTGTAACCCATTTCTCCATAACACAGCTTCTTCAATGACAGCATTGCTGTAAAACAGTTTATAAAGGTAAAACATTTATTTTTAGAAAGACAAATCAAACGATCAATTAAAAAACGTAAAGCACATTGAAAAGGATAATTATTTCAGCACCTATCTAAAGGATGGTGACAAATTTTAAGGCAAGTTTCCTCATTAAGTCAAGTCTGCTTTTATCATGGGGGTTTTACTCGGAGCCTAGCTTTAGGCAGAATTACACTACTATATTCAGCACGCAGCATGCTGCCATTCCTATTATTTTACAAAATTTCTACCCGCAGTGGTGTATTCACTCCCAACCTGCATTCCTATTCTTGGCATTCATTCACTAGTTTTTCATATTAGCTTAAGTTGATTCTTTAGATGAATGCTTCAAGGCAAATTAGGAAAATAATTCTTTATAGCAAAAATTGGCGATGGGCAGGGAAGGATCAGTTTTATGAAAGGCACATATTCAAGATTAAAGCTTCAATGAAAGAGAAACACGACAGTCATGTTCAGGTAGTCCTTGACTTATAACAGTTCATTTAGGAACCATTCAAAGTTACAACGGCACTGAAAACAGTGACCCGTGACCGTTTTTCACACTTACAAGCGTTGCAGCATTCCCGGTGGTCACATGATCAAAATTCAGATGCTTGGGAAGTGGTTCGTATTTATGATGGTTGCAGTGTGTCTTGGGGTCATGTGATCAGCTTTGGCGACCTTCTGACAAGCAAAGTTGTTGGGGAATCCAGATTCACTTAACAACAATGTTACTAACTTCACAAATGCAATCATTCACTTAACAACTCTGGCAAGAAAAGTCATAAAAAGGGGCCAACTCACTTAACAAATGTTTCTCTTAGCAAGATAAATTTTGGGCTCAATTGCGATCGTAACTTGAGGACTACCTGTAACTTCTAGGCTATGAAGGAAATATTACAGAAGAAAAGTTCTAGTCCCAGAACAGGAAATATATGCCCACATGAAGGAAAATGGGGGATGCGGGATTGGAGATTTTTTTTGTAAAAAAAAAAAAAAAAAGTCCTGAGAGTGCTGATCACATGACCTAAAACCAGGGGTGGGCAACTATGGCGACTTTATGACTTTATGACCTGTGGACTTCAACTCCCAGAGTTCCCGAGTCGCTTAGTTCCTGCCTAAAACCCACCTTTTTTCCATCTGTATTGCATGAGGCCTGGAGAACCATTTGTCTGAAATTGTATAAGGTTTCCTGCTTGAGCAGGGGGGTGGACCTGAAAACCTTCAAGGTCCCTGCCAACTTTGTTATTCTGTTTCAGCTGCATGGCCATGCACTTGCTGTTTTATGACTGCAGTATGCAGATGTCCTTGGGAAAGCATGTAATATTGTCTAAAGTAGTCAAGTGCTATTATTCTCCTAGGTGATGAATTAACTTGTGGCATGAGAAGATTCATTTAAGGATATTCCATTAAATAAGAGATGTTCAATATTCTTAATTCTTCAAGTGCTAAAGGAGGAAAAAGCCCATGAAAATGATCAGGATTAAGCAGATAATCTACATCCTCCCGCTTTTCTTCCCATAATCACAATATTAAACTTATTAACATCTTAATTGAAAGCAGGGCTTCGTTTAGAGCAGATTGTAAGAATGGGCTGCTCAGATCAATATAATCATTACTATTACAGGAAATTCTGAGCTTATGACCGGTAATTGGGACCAGAATTTCTGCTGCTAAGCATAGGAGTTGTTAAATTGCACCAGATTTCTGCCATGGATCTTAACGAATCACTGCAGTTGTTAAGTGTATCATGCTGTCATTAAGCAAATTTAACACACCCACACCCACACCCATTGACTCTGCTTGTCAGAAGCCAGCTGGGAAGTTGCTGGCTTCTGTGATGGTGATCACGTGACCCGAAGACCCTGCAACCATCATAAATGCATGCCAGTTTCCAAGGACACAAATTTTGATCACGTGATTTTGGGAATGCTGTGACAGTCGTTAGGTGCAAGGACCACTCATAATTTGCTTTTTGGGTGCCACTGTAACTTTGAATGGTTGCTCTTTAGGACAAAGAGAGGACTAAAACTCCCCATGGAGTGTACATCAAATTATCTCTGTAGTATTAGACTGCAAGTGACTTAGCAGGTGGCTTCTCAGTGATAATATATGATAAATATGTGTGAATCAATCATAGAACAAGTGGAAGAAGTAACAGAATTAAAGGTTAAAAAGACCACCTTTTCTTAAGCAATGCCAAAGTCATGGTCATTTATCTATCCACATCCAAATATAATACAATTTGCATGCAATCCAAAAATTAAATATAGCAATATTTCCTGATGGTTTGTGAAATAAGCTAAATCACTGAGTACTTAATGCATGGATCACACACATTTTATGTAAATGGGCATCCGATTTGATGGCAGAAGACTGATACAACTGCTGCAAGAAAAAGAAATGTACAGCAGTAGTATGAAATGAAGGAAACATTCATTCTATACAGATGTGCACACTGTACCCCTAAGTGTGGAATATATATCAAGCATGGTGGATATTTGTACACATATGAAGCATTAGGAAATTTTAAATTTGCACTGATATACTTATGTTCATACAAAGTAATGTTCCATTTCTAAACGTTTTCTTTTTTAGTGCTGGATTATTAAGATTTCGCTGTTCTCCAAGGAATTTAAAGAATTCCTTTTTAAGTCGGGTGCTTTTGAGTGGTTTAGTTTTATTGGTTGCTTTTTAACACTTTAATCTGTATTGCATTCTATTGTGTTGACTTTAGCATTTCTGAATTTTAAAGTTAACATTTTCCCTCCTCACATTATTGTTCTTTTAAAGATGATTATACTGTACAATCCTTGGAGAATTTGCCTTATTTATTTGTAAATACTGAATAAATAGAAATAATAGGGTAAGGCTTAGATGTTGCATGGATTTTCTTGTAACATTAAATTGTTTTTCTTGGACAATATTAATACAAAATTAAGAAGATAATGTAAACTAGATAAACACACACACACACACACACACAGAGCAGATGGGAATTCTAATGGAAGAAAGAAAAAATGTGATGATTAACAAGTGTTGCTCTACGGATATAAATGTAATACTAAATATATATACATAACCACAAAAGCACATACCCAGAGTTATGCCCATTTTGGTTTTAAATCTGCTCATTGGCATCCTATATGTTCAAGATATAAAAATAAGTCTGACACTCAAGCAAGAATGTAATGAAGTAATATAATTGGCATTAAGAAACATGTCTCAAAAATGGAAAGGAAAGGAAACCCCCACTGAGGAAGAAATAATAAATAAAATTTTATCCTGCACCAAAATGGACAGGTTAACTCTAGAGATTAAAAATAAAACTGAAACAGAGTATTATGAAATTTGGAAAAATTTGTATGATTGGTTAGGATGATAAGGAGGATCGCTGAGATGATTATCAATTGACTAGTTGATATCATAAGGACTTCTTATTAGTACCTACATTAGGGCACAACTGAAAGATATGTAAATATAATGTTGACGATTGAAAGATGGTTTAGCAAAAATTTTACAGACGTTATACGCACAGTTTGTTATACTTTGTCCTGTTAAAGAATATATTTTAAGTTTCTGTTTTTCTTTCTGTAACATAAGGTAATACTAATAGCACTGTTGAAGCCAGGGAAGTTGAAGCATGTCCATTTTTGTTTTTAAAATGTACATTTAATAAAATTTGTAAAAAAAAGAAAAAGAAAAAAGAAACATGTCTCTGGCTACTGCAAATATTCCCTTTTCTCCCTAATTGACCTAATACATTCAGCAACGTGTAATCTGAGCCAGATACAGGAGGTACATTTTGTTTGCTGTTAAAACCCATCTTCAACTTGCTCACAAATTGGTTTCAGAAAGTCCAAAGCCCATAATACAACAATCCACTCAGCCAGTAAGAAGGTGCCAAGAGAGCATTTTTTCCACAATTCCCCAGACTTCTGTTCTGTAGAACTGTGACATTCTAAGTAAGAAGATTAAATTAAACTGATTCCTTGAGTTTTCTTGCTTGGCGCTACATGAACCCTCTCACTTCTTATCAGCATAAACCAGATATTTATTGTAACAATAAGGATGTTTTGGTCTATTTCACTTTCACTGAAGCCTCCAGATATTAAATGAGATCACTTACTTTCCTACAATGCAATTTGAAGAGACACATTGGGAAAAAAAATGGTAGGTGTTAAAAGGTTAAGTTCCATTAATTCCAAGGAATGTTATTTCCTTCTTCCCCTTCAGTTCTTAGCCATAAATCTGCAAATTATAATACGATGGTCCTGTTAATTCCATAATCACACACAATAAAAGGGGAAAAAAATGAAGAAGGAGATTATCTGGCTTGCATTTTCTCTTGGTCTTCTCTAAGTCCAAGAAAGTCCACCCTACACATATTGAAACATCAATTCCCTAAACCTGGCAGTCTAAGTTAAGTACTGCATTATGCCATTTAAAAAAAATGTTATCTTTATTTAAAACATTTATGTAGCCATTCTTTTTATAACCAACTCTGGGGGATTCTTAATCAAAGGGAAGACTGGGCAGGTCCCAATCAATCAACAAGTAAAACTAATTTCAAATCAGGTAAACCGAATCCTCCTCTTTCTTTTACATCTTGTAACACTTTATATTTAAGTTGTGATTTTTTTCTCCCCTGCCACACAAATTTAGATATATCTTTCTGCCATTGTTTAATTTTTATATCACTTGTCAAAACAGGTATTGTCTGAAACAGAAACAACATTCTAGGCAAAACATTAATCTTAATCAAAGAAATCCTCCCCAACAATGACAGCTGCATTTTCTGCACAATTTCAGTATTTACAATCATGCCGGAGACGTTCTGCAGCAAGCTAGCATCTTTTTTATTGTTTAAAATTTAAGTAATAATTTAAAAAATAAAATCCAATTGAATACCGAGTCCGCTGGCACCTACAGGCACCATGGTGGAGAGACGTGGTGTAGGCTGTGAAGGTTAAAAATTTATTTTTTCAAGTTGTGAGTTCACTTCCCCGCACTGTATGCTTGTTTCATTCTAGAGCAGGGGTGTCAAATTTACCATGTCATGTGACGTGTCATGACGTATCGCGACTTTTCCCCCATTGCCGGAGGTGGGGTGGGCGCGGTTTCGGCATGATGCATCCGGCCCGCAGGCTGACAGTTTGACACCCCTGATCTAGAGTACTTTACACAGCATTATTTTAAAATCATTTAAAGGCCTTATAATACAGGTAGTTCTCAACTTACAGCCTATTGTTTAGTGACCGAAGTTACAACAGCACTGAAAAAAGTAACTTATGACTGTTTTTCATACTTACGACCATTGCAGCATCCCCATGGTCAGGTGATCAAAATTTGGATGCTTGGCATTGGCTTTGGCTCTTATTTATGACGGTTGCGGGGTCCCAGAGTCCTGTGATCACCTTTTTGGAACCTTCTGACAAGCAAATTCAATGGGGAAGCCAGATTCACTTAACAACTGTGTTACTAACTTAACAATTGCAGTGATTCACTTCAACTGCGAAAAGAAAGTTTGTAAAATGGGGCAGAATTCACTTAAGAACTGTCTCACTTAGCAATGGAAATGTTGGGCTCAAGTGTGGTCATAAGTTGAGGACTACATATAACCATATTACATTGCATGGTTCACCATATTTAAACATTCAAGTACAGACAGAATAAGTAAACTCTAAAAGCATTACTTAGGGTTGATGTTGCATCTATTTAATCCTGCATGATTCTGGGAGAATAGTTGTTTCCTGTTCTAGGGTGTTGTCCAGAATCTCCACAAGGAAAGTCAGTAAAAATAACCTATTGAGTTTTATTGCAAAAAAACAAGTTTGGAATATTTCCCATTTGAGGAAGTAAACTTGTCTGAACCACAGCCGTTTTTACTCCTTAAAGAATATAAACAATCTAAAGTGCTTGAAACCTGTTTTCTTTTATAGGAAGTACCATAAAATGAAATAGCATTTTTTTCACCCAGACACTATAAATTTGCTTTAAGAGTATTGTCTCTTTTAAAGAAAACTTGTTTAAATTAGAGCTCAACCAAAGTAATTAGACTAATATATAGTTGGAAAGAAAAGGAAGTCTCATTTTAAATAAAATAACACAGAGAATATTTCTGGGAATAACAATGAAGCTTTAAGAGATAAAATCACACTCTTTTCTTTCCTACGAATAGAATACAAATGTTCCCCCCCCCATGATTTGAAGGGAAGCAACTACGAGCTAAAAAGGTCTGCTAGGAAGAAGAATTGTTTAATATTTGCAGTAGCTTAATCTTTCTCACTTGCTGTGATGTATTACCAGAGATCTTTCTAACATTTCCTCTGCTTTATTTGACAAACACATTACAAAAATGAACTGCAGAAGGACTAGGTACACAACATATGAACTACAGCCGCCATCAAAAATGCTTGTTATTTGCGTGGTGTGCTTCATCATGAGAGCTTGCAAGTATTCAGTGTGTGTCCTCAACAGTGTTCCTACATGACAGTGTTCATCAATCTGGGCGCACCCCTGATGTGTGAGGTTCCACAGTGACTATGCTGGCTGGGGAATTCTGGGAGTTGAAGTCCAAATGCATCAGGAAAGAGTACCTTGACAATATAGTACAGGTAGTGCTCAACTTACAACCATAATTGAGTTTTAACAAGACAGTTAAGTAAGTTTGCCCCACATTGTGACCTTTCTTGCCGCAGTTGTTAAGTAAATCACTGCAGTTTTTAACTTAGCAACACGGTTGTTAAGTGAACCAGGCTTCCCCAATTGACTTTGTTTGTTAGAAAGTCGCAAAACGTGATCACATGATCCCGGACAATGCAACCGTCATGAATGCATGCCAGTTGCCAAGTATCTGAATTTTGATTACCTAGCCATGGGGATGCCGCAACGGTTTAAAGTGGGAAAAACGTTCATGAGTCATTTTTTTCAGTGCTGTTGTAACTTCAAATGATCACTGAATGAATGGTTGTGTAAGCTGAGGACTACTTGTACCCAAGTATTGCAGGTGGGAATAATTCTCTTTTCATAAAAAGGGGAGAGCTAGGACATCTGTCAAAAAAAAAAAATAACCATACTAAGAGAGGACCAAGATAGGAACTACTGAGGGCAAGCAAAAAAAAAAAAAAAAAAAAAAAAAAAAAAAAAAAAAAAAAAAAAAAAAAAAAAAAAAAAAAAAAAAAAAAAAAGCAGATAGGGTGAGAAGAAGAGATGACAAGGCTGGAAGAGATATTTTTATTTATTTATTTAGAAAATCTGTATTGCCGCCTACTCGCACATGGTGACTCAAGGCGGCTTACATAAATAGAAAAACACCCTATAAAAAATAAAAAGAGGAAAAGTAATAAAATAATATAATAACCCCCCCACTCCAGCGACAACACCAAGATTGGTAGGACCACCAGAGGATCAGAGCTGGACATGCAAGCAAACCATCCTTTACATTCCTACCCCTCATATATTATGTATACAAGATTTCCCCCCCCCCAAAAAAAAATTGCATACAATCCATTTGTGTAAACTACATGGAACGAAGAAGGAAGAACAATCAGTCCCTTAGCCATCTGGGGCCAGGGAAAAAAGTTTGCAGTAAAAAGAAAGTGGTTCTCACTAAAGGAGAATGTTTGTAGCTGAGGGTTGAAATCAGGGGTCCTTGGTGCTCTCTAAGCTTGTTTGTTTTCTTGCAGACGTTTCATTACCCAAACTAGGCAACATCATCAGTGCTAGCGCTAGAACAGCGATGGCGAACCTTTTAGAGACTGAGTGCCCAAACTGCAACCCAAAACCCACTTATACATCGTTGAGTGCCAGGTGGGTGTGGCCCATTGGCTGAGCGTGGCCAATTGGGTGGGCGTGGCCACGGTGGTAACGGCAGACTGGGTGGGACTAAAAAGTTCAATCAATCAATTCCAACTTTGCAAGATCTTTTTTTTTTCCACGAGAAGTTGAAATTGACAGATTGGACCTTTTTTTTTTTTTTTTTTGCACATGGCAGCGGAGGCCTAAAGTGAAAATGTTTTATAAAACCCAGCTGAAGGCCTAGGACTGGGGCGACGGCGCGCGTGCCCACAGAGAGGACTCTGAGTGCCGCCTCTGGCACCCGTGCCATAGGTTCGCCACCACTGCGCTAGAAATAATGCAGTTTGCAAGAAAACAACCAAACGCAGAGAGCACCAAGGACCCCTCAAAATGGTTCTCTCCAAATATTTTTATTTATTTGTATCCTGCCTTTGTAACTCAAGGCGGAAAACAAATCCAACACACTTTCCTCTTCCTATTTTCCCAACAATAACCCTGTGAGGTGAGCTGGGCTGAGAGAACCGGACAGGCCCAAAGTTATCCAGCTGGCTTTAGTGGCTAAGGCGGAACTTGAACTCACCGCCTCCTGCTTTATAGCCTGGTGCCTTAACCACTAGACCAGACTGGTTGCCTTAAGAAGGAAAGCTTCTGAATTCACAAAATGGTAACAGAGGCAACTCACAAAACATCCATTGATCAGAAAGCAAATTGATTAAAATTTTTCTTGGCATACATACCCTTCAACTTTTTGCTCTTAAAAAAGGATTATAAAATCTGATTTGATTGTTAACCTTCAGGAGTTATTCTTGATTAAAGAATTATGCAAGTGTAATAAATACATACATTCATAGGCATTTATTACAATTGCATAATTCTTTAATCAATCTTGACTGCTTTTGGAAAGAAACAGTTGGAGCAAGAGCTTTGTGGAGACTAAAGAATCACATTCTTTTGGAAGTGAAACTCCAGATAGAATCCCCACAATAAATCTCCACACAGGTAGTCCTCGACTTACTACCGTTCATTTAACAACGATAGAAACTTACGACAGCCTCTGAGTGACTTATAACCCTTTCTCAGGTATTACCGTCCTATCACCCCTACAGTCACATGAGTGCAATTTGGGTGCTTAGCAACAGGGTCGCATTTATGATGTGGCAGCGTCTTGCAATCACATGATCATGATTTGCAACTTTCCCAGCCAGCTTCCAACAAAAATAGCCAATTGGAGAAGCCAAATTGGCTTAATGGCTTGTGATTCACTTAACAACCAAGTGATTTACTTAATGACCAGGATAAAAAGTCACTTGTTAGTGAGACGGGTGGCATATAAATTTAACAAATAAATAAATGAACACAAATACAAATGATCATAAAATCGGCTCCTCACCACTTCACTTAGTGATTGAAATTACAGTCCTAACGGCGGATATTAAGTCAAGGACTATCAGAATAAAGAACTAGGAGAATTTATCAGCATACAAACTAAGTTCTAATTCCCCAAAGGCACCCATTCCCCTGAGTTTCTTCACTGTCTAAGATAGCCTGCAAGCTGTCTCAGCTTGCTGAAGCTTTTTAAACAATCATCTACTTTAAATTTTGAATAGAGTACACTCAGGGTACTCATCTATTGAGTTTTTTTCATTCCGTTTTGATTTGCCTTTCTTTTCTCTTTTCTAAAATTATTTTTCCATCTGGAATTCTCCTTTGCTACACTGTTCCTCCCCTACCATTTTCCTTTTTGAAAAAGCATTTTAAATTTACCTTGGCTTTTGCTGCAAACATTTATTTTGCAAAAGAAAGCCAATAACATGAAAAGGAGAACTCCTATTTCTCACTGACATGGTACAATAGTTTTTTTTTTATGAAGTGAAGTACATTATAAATAATGTATTCCCTTTGCATCTTCTAATTACTTACTTTCCTCTAGTGTTTGGTCAATACTTAAGACCACAACTTTCAATGGGGATGTCTATTATTTTTTTTCTGAGTAGCACTTACTTCTACCATTTTAGACATTCATATTATTATACAGTATTCTTCCCCAAAAGCTGAGGGAAGGAGGAAAAGAGAGGCACAGACATGTAGACACTCACTCGCTGTATTAGCACACTACATGATTACTTGTAGCAGAAATAAAATCTATAAAACCACTGCGGGCAAACAAGAGGGCGATCAAAGAAAGATTGTTACAATGAGGCTTCTACAGGTTGAAAATATATAAACAGATAAAAAATAAATGGAAAGTTATTGATCTGCTGGGACCAAAGCCACTGAAGACTACACACAGGTTCCAGATATTAAAATATAAAATGAGCATGTGAACAATAACTTCTTAATCTGTAAGGATGCTATGCATTACGGGTAGCCCTCAACTTACAACCATAATGGACCCTGTCCATCAGGGTCATTAGTGAGGATGGTTGTAAAACGGGTCAGTCACGTGACTGGCATGATTTTACAAACTTTTTTGATGAATTGTTAAGGAAATCTGATGGTAATTAAGTGAACCAATGGTCTGCTATGGGCGTGGTTTTACCGAAAACTGGAACTAAATGCTAGCTTTGGCCAAAACCATTGTAAAACTTGATCCTATGACCACAGGATCCTAAAAATGGTCATAAATAAGACCCAGTTGCCAATTGCCTGATGTTTGGTCAAATGACTATTGGAATGTTGAATTCAGATAGTATGTATCTCCCTGATAGGTTCATTGTAATTTCAAATGACTGTAAATTGGGGGCTACATGTATTTTGTATGTCACTTTTTATACAAAGTACAGTGGTACCTCGGTACTCGTCATTAATTGGTTCTGGGAGATGTGATGAGTACCAAAAATGATAAGCACCAAACAATTTTTCCCCATAAGGAATATTGTAGTGAGTCACAAGACAGTGGACACCAACAAGGACTAGGGGTGACATGGTAACAGTGTTCCAATATCTAAGGGCTGACACAGGGAAGAAGGGGTCAACCTATTTTCCAAAGCACCTGAGGGCAGGACAAGAAGCAATGGATCAAGGAGAGAAGCAACCTAGAACTAAGGAGAAATTTCCTGACTATAGAACAATTAACCAGTGGAATGACTTGCCTTCAAAAGTTGTGGGTGCTCCAACACTGGAAAGTTTTAAGAAGAGACTGAACAACCATTAGTCTAGAATGGTATACGGTCTCCTGCCTGAGCAGGGGTTTGAACTAGAAGATCTCCAAGGTCCTTTCCAACTCTGTTGTTGTTATTATTATTATTATTATTAAGTTCTAGTCTATGCACCAAACAAACGATGAGTACTGGTACAAAATTTTGTCAAAATGTGTTGAGTACCAAATTTGAGAGGTTCAAAGCAGTTGAGTACCAAGGTACCACTGTAAGATAATGACGTTGGTGCATTTTTTTATCATCTTATTGTTCCTCTACTGGAATTTATAATGTGTACAATCCTTTAGGAGTCATCGTCTTCACCCAATTCATCAAATGCTATCATGCAAGGAAAGTGTCAAACTTTTGTTGTTGTTGCTCAAAAACAAAATCTTTCTTGCCAAGGAAGAGAACAAAAATGGTGCAAATGTTTATCAGTTGCTTGGGATATAAATAGGGGTATTTGTAATCAAACCTGATGAACAATGTCTCAACTTCTGAGTGAATTCATAAGTAAAACGGCCCTAAGAAGGAACTGTGAAAATTAAAGCGACAGAAGAAACCTACTTATTCCTCTTAGTATTATTTGTTCATGGCTAAACAGTCCTCAAGAATAAATTTTCTAGTAGTTTAAAATATCTGGAAAATTAGTTCATTCTACAATTATATAGTAACTGCATTGGAAACATGTTTTAAAATTTTCTATTCATCCCTGACTACAAAAAGCTGTAGAGGTATCTTCTTCTTTTTTCTTTATTCCACTGCAGAAGGCAAACTGCTCTTTGAAGAGAGAACAGCTAAAAGTGCAGTGGGCAGAGAAGAAGTAAGATGAGGTAGCAACTTAACAAACGTTGCATTTTTTTCATCTAAGCCTTGACTGTGAATGACCACTGCATCACTATCTCTTTGCCAGCCAGCCACAAGATGGTAGGGTGGACAAGAGGACAATCACAATTTAGCAAAAAAAGTAGTTAGCACGAGCTCCCTACCCTTCCTTTTCAATCACATTTACACAAGGTTGTAAATTCTGTGTTAAGTCAATGAAGGCTTACATGGAGAACAACCTTGTCCAAGTTGATGACCTTCAGATACAAGGGGAAGGTTGTTCTATATGACCACATGGGCACTGCAAAGGCCATAACTTTGTGGGTCAGATATAAGTACCATTTGTTCAGTGCTGCCATAACTTCAGTCACTGAATGAATGGGCTAAAGCAGGCATGTCAAACTCATGATGTCATGTGATGTCGCACGACGTATCAGGACTTTTTCCCCATTGCCGGCAATGAAGTGGGCACGGTTTCGGCGTGACGCATCCAGCATGCGGGCCGGCAGTTTGACATGCCTGGTCTAAAGTCAAGGACTGCCTATGCTAGTTTAGAGGCTGAATGCCAATTAACAAATGGATTGAAACAAGCAGTGAGGAAGCTCTGAGTAAATATGGCCATTAGTGTTCTACTCTTTTTGTCTCCAGGTAGCAAGCACACTGCCATGGAAGCAGATCTCAAGGTCAAAACTTCCAGAAGATGTACAGAATAATTACCCACGCTAAAGATATCCTCTATCATTTCAAGACAAGACAAGTGCCATTTAGCTATAAAAATAACAGATAAATGGTAAAATACTGTTTTCTTCAAAATTATTAGATGAATATTATATTTTACACAATTGTTGCAAATAGAGACCTCAACAACACTGATGTTTAAGATCAGTTAACGTACTTCCCATTAAATATTTGAAATACATATTCAGTTTTATGTCTTTTTTATTAAATGAGCCTATTGTGTGCTTTCCTTTCACTTTATGAAATTAAAAAACTATGATAGGCATAGTTTATGTTCTACATCACACAATAAACAATAAGAAACTCTGTGCTCCTGAACTGATTAGACAGCAACAGCACAGCTAAAAATAACTAGTCTTGACCTTTGCAGATATTGAATGATGGAAAGATAGAAACTCTTTTCTATTCACAGGATTGTTAATAACCTTGAAAATTCAGTAATTGAAAACTCAGTCAAATTTTTAAGAAGTTGGGGATAAAGATAAGAACCAGATATCATAAAATAATAGGAGAAACAACAATGAATACATTAATGCTCGGTGGGTGTAAGGATTGGGTGTAAAGGGAAGCCCATCTTTAGCCTTATATTAGGGTTAGGCCAACTGAATCACAATGTTCCCCAATGTCAAAGCCTCTCTGAAGAACTTGACCTCTTTGAATGGTCCCAGTAAGAAGACTGGCTTTATTTACAGTCCAAAGATCAAACAGAGAAGCAACCTGGAATTAAGGAGAAACTTCCTGACAGTGAGGACAATTAACCAGTCGAACAGCTTGACTTCAGAAATCATGGGTGCTCCATCACTGGAGGTTTTAAAGAAGAGGCTAGACAGTTATTTGTCTGAGATGGTATAGGTTCTCTTGCTTCTATTCTATTCTATTCTGTTCTGTTCTGTTCTATTCTATTCCATGTTCTCCACTTCTTCTCTCCCCCCTTTTATATCCTCTCTTCTCTTCCCTTCTTTTATGTCCTCTCTTCTCTTCCCCCTTCTTATATCCTCTCTTCTCTTCCATTTAATATTCTCTCTTCTCTCCCCTTCTTTTCTCTTCCGTGCACCTCCAGCTGATCCTCTCAAGACTGCACTCTGTCTCTCTTTTGCAGTCCCCTTCTCTTCCCCCTCCCATTGTCTTTTTTCCCCTCTCCCTCTCCCGCCAAAACCTTCTCCTTTTATAGTCTCTCCTCTCCCCCCCCATTCTTTTCCATGTGTGCCGGAAGTGCCAATCCTGGGGGTTCTGTCTCGCCCCTGCAGCCCTGCAGAAGCGCACGCTGATCCTGAGCTCCTGCCCAGACCCCACAGCCCTGCAGAAGCGCCGATCAGCTGTAGCTGCGTGCACTGATCCTGGGGCTTCTGCCAAGCCCTGACAGCCCTGAAGCTCCAGCTGTCTCTCCCTCAGACTTGTGCGGTACTGTCACCACTTTAGTTCATTCCCCTCCCCCACTACACTTGTCTAGGGTGGTCAGGTATCACCTGCCAGGTGCCAAAGTACCACAGATGGTACACGTACCGCCGGTTGAAAAGCCCTGTTCTAAATAATAGAAACACACCATTTGTTGTGATTACTCTGGCATCAATCATACACACTTTTTATCCACTTGAATGCATTACTGCAAAGCATTGTCTGCAGGGCCATACAAAGTTATATGAGTTTGATACAATGCTGAGACAATCATTCTTTAAACAACTTCCCAATAGTAGAGCTCATAGGTTTCCCCCTTCTGAGTTACTTTCTAATTTTGTGTTACATTTCTCATTTGTACCTCCTCTTCAGTGTGACCACCAAGCTTAGTACATTTCTTTGGCACGCTGAGCCAGAATACCTTCATCCTGATGTTATACTTGAGGAATTTCTAATAAGAAGTTAAACAGGGAACAGTTCCACACATAAAATGCCTAGGGTTAGTTCAATGCCCCATTAGGCCATTTAATAGCTTCTTGTCAGCAAGCTTTTCTGTATGAGCAAAAATCCGGAGGAAATAATAGATGCAACTGGAAATGTTATTAGTACCCTTCTGTTTTATCCCATTTCTGCACACAGGACATTTTGATAGTGCTGAGGAGCAACTACAATAAGTTTTAACTCTCTCATACAGAAAAATAAGTTTGTATTTTCCCCCAAAATGCATAATTTCCCTTTTTTAGTTTTTAATCTACTTTTTTCTGAACGTCTGAGATTTTGTATGCTAAAGGGAGTAAAAAACCAGAAAAAAGGAAGGGAAAAGATATTTAGTTTGAAAATTATTGCCTAGTAGTTTGCCTCCATTAATGAGGAGGATCAGTAGGACTAGGAGTATTTGCAAAAATAATATGTATATGTATAAAAACTTCCATTTTATGACCCTGTAATACTTTAAACTGGGGTAGAGTCGGCATGACTGGATGGAGCTGAGCATTTACTGTCCGGATGCCCTTCCTGACGCCACACAGAGTTCACAGTAGATGTTTTTTCTTTGTGCCCAGGTAGAGAAACATCTGCTGTGCTACCTAGGATTGAAATATGTGTGTGTGTGTGTGTGTGTGTGTGTGTGTGTGTGTGTGTGTATACCTAGAACTTAAGAAAATATAGATTAGCTTAGCATTTGTTAAAGATTTTTCTCTCTGGTTTTCCCTATATTGTACAAGTAATACATTTTTTTCTTTATAAGAAAAAACAAAGATGGAGGAAATGTTATTCATACCATCCCAATTTCTTGTCCATAGATATTTTCAGTGTAAAGTCAATACAAGTGAATTAATTACCCAATTCCATTCAAGTAGCACTTTTATGAGTCAGCACTGTGTTTCAATCTTTTTCATTGTTTTCTATTGGATAAAACTCACAAAAAAAGAGTAGTAGAAAACATGAGCATAGCAGAACAGTAGGAAACCATCTTTTAGCTCCTGGTGGTACACAAGTACGTGTGATCTGACAGATGGTACACATTCAATCAAAGCGATAAGGAAATTAAGACTTCTAATTGTCAACCAAAGAAGTGCCATGGTGCAATTATACATAGTTATTTATGGTTTGCACTATATCTTTTGTGCTAAAAGAAAATCCATTCCTTCCAAAGGAAATATTACGTGCCAAATTAAAAAGCACTGTGAAATGTGTTGTTTAAAGCAAGATCCACCTAAAGTAGAGGCCAACTAGATTGCTATAACCTCTACTGATTTATTATCTACCATAAATTTGTTTCTGCCTGTAAGCCAATATCAATAGTTAGAAAACATATACTATTTTGGATAATTAGAGACTCAATGTTCCATGCTCATTTACGAGCAATCCAAGAATGAATAAAAGGGTTTTGATTAAAGAAAAATGTTGCATTCATTTTTCAGGAAATAAATAATTGTGTTTGATAAGTGCAAAAAAATCTTAAATTATTAAATTACTAACAGTTTTCTGAACCTCTGGAATTATCCATATTGCTTTATTATTTACAATGTAATTAGAACTCTGCGGGGTCCTTTGTGCTCTCTGTCCTTGCTTGTTTTCTTGCAGATGTTTCATTACCCTAACTAGGTAACATCATCAGTGCTAGTAAGGAGTACTGTTGCTGTAGGTTTAAATTCTGGTGTCTTGTCTGTCTGGGTGGATGGGGGCAGTCTTAGGGATTCTTTGGTTGGGCTGTTTACTAATGGCTCTTTGCAAGTTTCTTGATTGAGGTATTGCTTACTTGATTGTTGGTCTGAAGTTGACCTTGGAGCTAATCTATGCTGATCTGAGTGCTGATTACTGGTGGAGAGGTCTTTTTCTCTTTTGGGCTGGTTGATTATATCTTTTGCACAGTCTATAGATGTAGTCTATAAACTAGAACTCTATTTATGCCCTATTTATGAAGAAAAAAGATTCTGGTTGAACAAACACTTAAAACAGCCACGGTCAACATTCACTGTCTTTGTGGGTAGGTGTAGGATAACCAGCTAAGTTAAGCAGGAATGTTGAGTCAGAGATGCCAGTCAATGACAGGACAGATGTGAATTGAGGGGCCGGACAAATATAAAGGCACATTTATATTTGTCTCATCATCACAGTCTACTCTGTACAACAGAGTAGACTGTTCTCATCATCACAGTCTACTCTGTACAACAAGGTTTTGTGGAAATGAAGTGAAAACATGGCATCCATGGCATTCTGTGAACTTGGTTGTCTGCTTGCAGATGTTACCAAGTTGGCTAATGAAATCTTTCTTCTTCATCATCCTAGAGTCCTCTAGACTAAGTTGGGTAACAAAAGGTCTGCCAGAAAACCAACAAGTTCAGAGACCATCGAAAGATTCCACAGTTCAACTCTGAACTACATATATCATTTTGTATTGAGATAAACTGGAAAGGAATGCCAGGAACCCTGGACTGTACCCCCACAGAGGAATGTCAGGATTTGTGCTTCTAAGCTAAAGCTTATACGCAATGCACCATGCAGCATGGCACCGATCGTAAGCCCAGACCCAAATCTATACTGGAATGACTAAAGCAGAAGAAACGTGCTTTCAACTGGATCAGTCAAAACCCTGGTCTTCACCCATTAGACTGTTTTGGCATGACCTGAAGCGAGGGTGCTTGGCAACTGGTAAGTACTTATGACACATGCTATATCCCGGGGTCATGTGATCACTATTTGTAACCTTCCCAGCTGTCTTCCAGCAAGCAAAGTCAATGGGGGAAAGCCAGATTCGCTTAACAACTGTGGCAAAAAAGGCCACAACATGGGGTGCACTGATCAGCTGTCTTGTTTAGCAACAGAAATTTTGAGCTCAGTTGTAGTTGTACGTTGAGGGCTACCTATATTCAGAAAAAGTGAAGGTTGCCTACTGATGTAGTCAAGATTTCGTAGGAGGGAGCAAGTGTCAAAACAAATATCCACCACTGCAAAAAAAAATCCTCCACTCTTTTTATACGTCTATCTCATTCCATACACCGTATGTACGCAAATGGGTACATGGTCCATCATGCCATTGTGCCAAAGGGATCATATATAAAAGGAGACGAGAAAAGTTGAACTTATGGATTTCAAGAAATGAATCAAATGAAGGCTGGGCTATCCTCTTTTAATTTTTAAGATCAAGCTCAGAATTTCAAAATAACATTTATTATGAAAGATCACATTGCATTAAATTAATTAAGCTAACTGGAACTATGGACAATCAATGCTGAATGTAAGCAGCCAGTATCAAGGAATATGATCTTGTCTCAGATAAAAGACATATTTAATTAATTGAGAAGGGAGACAGCAACTTTTCCTATGGAATACACCAAAGAATGTTTATTTACTACAAATAAATAAATTTGTTTGTGGAAGAGACGTTTGATTTCAAAACACGAAAAGCAGAATTTAAATATCTTTAAATGAAAATTGCTTCACTCCATCTTGATTCACTCAAAGCCTGCAACTTTTGTGGTGAAGCTCTGAAGCTGACATCAGATCACTTGGTTTGTTCCTGTAATTCATTCATTTTAGCTGGTGTTAAACCAGGCCGCTATTTTTTCCTCCCACAAATACAGTTTTAAAAGTGCTGGCACAGCAGAATGTGTAAACTATATTCCTTGAATATTAAGATTTTAAATTGGAATCTGTATATAATATGTTAAAATATACCATCCTAGGAATGCAGATTTATATTAAATAAAGCTCGCATTTTGTGGATTTGATCTCAATATTGATACACCCAAACAGCCACAGTTAAATTAGACTTCCCTAATTGTCTTCTCTAATCAAAGAATACCTGACTTACACAGGCAGCTTTAACAATCAAATTGGACAATGAGGTTTACCTAAGGGATGCTGCATGAAAAAGTTCTCACTGCTAGCTTGATTACAGAAACTGAAAAGGGAACAATGAAAAGAAAAATCAATACAATCGTCAATCTGCTTGTCTCTCTTTCTTATCTGCCATACACATAGTGAATTTTTCATGATATGGTTTGAAAATTATGAAACTACAGCTATTTCCTATTATTTTCTCCTTCCCAGACATTGTATCTATTATTAATAGACACACCATGGATACAATTATCATTCTTGGTTCAAAAATGAAGTCATAGTCAGGTAGATAATGTTAAACTTCAATATCATGATTAAGGGTCATTATTTTGGGATAAATGGCTGCCTTTTGTTTTGATGCTGAAGATTACATACTAAATGAATGGCCTTTACAAAGAACTATGGCTAAGTTTACAACCAGTAATTATCAATTCTGACATGTACATTCTGCCCCCAGTCAGGGACATGTTACATATGACTGCATCCAGTTTTGATCACCACGGTGTAAAAAAAGATGTTGGGACTCTAGAAAGAGTATAGAGAAGAGCAACAAAGATGATTAGGGAACTGGAAGCTACAACATATAAGGAACGGCTGCTGGAATTGGGTTTGTCTAGTTTAAGAAGGATGAGGGGGGACATGATAGCAATGTTCCAATATCTCAGGGGTTGCCATAAAGAAGAGGGAGTCAAGCTATTTTCCAAAGCACCTGAAGGCAGGATAAAAAGCAATGGATGGAAAATAATCAAAGAGAGAACTAACCTAGAACTAAGGAGAAATTTCCTGACAGTTAGAACAATTAATCAGTGGAACAACCTGCCTCCTGAAGTTGTGAATACTCCAACACCGGAGATTTTTAAGAAGAGACTGGACAGCCATTTGTCTGAAATGGTGTAGGGTTTCCTGCCTGAGCAGTGGGTTGGACAAGAAGACCTGCAAGGTCCATTCCAATTATTTTTATTTTTATTTTTATTTATTTATTTTAATTATTATTATTATTATTATTATTATTATTATTATTGATGTTGATGATGATGATGATGTAAGAAAATACAATCTTACTCTAAGATGTAGTATGCATTAGTGTATAATGCTTAACATGAACACTAGTTAAATTAAATGGAAGATATAAATGCAAGTGCTGATTGTTTTCATTACTTTGCTGAAATACATATGTGCAATATTTACCCACATTTTAAAATGTTGGATAGCAGCTATGACTTAACTATTATACACATGTGGAGTCCTTTATTTTCTCTGAGCTTTGTTGTTTGTTTGCAGATGTTTCATTGCCCAACTTGGTTTCATTACTCAACTAGGTAACATCAACAGTGCATCATCATTGGCACTGATGATATTACCTAGCTGGGTAATGAAAAATCTGTAAGAAAACAACCAAGTTCAGAGAGCACCAAGGACTGTACAATTCAACCTTGAACTACAATATTCTCTTCTATTATATACATTTCTAAAAGTAATGAAAAAGAGAACTGAGTTCAAGTTACCATATAATCTTTCCATTTCATAATATTATAGTCATTAAGTGACACTTTTAAGTTTGCCATATTTTGAAGACAGAAGTACCAAATTAGTTCCTGCAACTTGGGAAGGCAAGAAAGTAAGTTGTTTCAGTTGGGTGATGCCTAAATCAAATTGGAAAGGAAGGAAAAAAGAAACAAAAGAAAGATAAGTAGAAAAAAAATTCTAAAGTCCATAGCTGGCTAACAAGCTGTTTGGGAATTTGGGGAATTGAAGTCCTGACATCCATAAGACAACAACTTTGGAAAGACTATTGCACTAATACAGTTGCATTTTAAAGCTAACTAAATCCTAAAGGCTGATTCAAACAGGTACAGGAATAGTTTTGGATGGAACAAAATCTACCTTTAGGTTTCTTTTCTTTTTTTGCTCTGATAAAATGCAGGAATGCCCAACAAGGGCAAACACACCAGTGTCTGAAATCTCAGTTCAAGAGTTGGAGCTAGTTAGTTCTGCTCTACTTTATAAATGTCTTCCTTAACAGATTAGAAGGATCTGTAATTAATTTGAGACTTACTAGGAATCAACCCTGAATTTCTTTTCAATGCTCGTCCTCAACCTGGTTAATGAAGCAATGGCCAAGAAAAATTTAGCACTCAATTGTTGAGGATGTGACTTGTTAGTCGACTGTGAGTTTGTTTTTCAGCATTTTAATTATCCCACAAAGGAGGTGAGATGTATGAGCAGAAGGCCTTTTCTCTGCTAGGGCTTTCCAAGATCATGATTGTAAAAATGTAGTGCAGTGGTTAGAATGCAGAATTGCAGGCTAACTGTGCCCACAGTCTAGAGTTCAATCCTGATGGGGTCGAGGTTGATTCAGCCTTCCATCCTTCCGAGGTCAGTAAAATGAGGATTCAGATTGTTCGGGGCAATATGCTGACTTTATAAACTGCCTAGAGAGTGCTGTAAAACAGGGGTCCCCAACCTCCGGCCTGGCACCGGTCTGCAGCCTGCCAGCAACCAGGCCATGCAAATAAATGGAGCCCCATCCACAGGATGCAGGCAGCATGTGAAACCATGCTCCCTCCAGTCTGTGGAAAAACTTCTCTCCACAGAACTGGGTCCTGGTGCCCAAAAGGCTGGGGGCCGCTGTTGTAAAACACTATGGGGTGTTATATAAGTCTAAGTGCTACTGTTATTGTTATTTGTGTGCCAGGCAATATTAATTTTTATGCAGGGGTTCCCTGAGACATGGAAATTATTTTAAGGGTTCCTGCAAGGTAATAAGGTTTGAGAAAGGCTGTTTTAGAGAGTTACTATTAAGTAAAAGACAGCCAGATCTCATCAGCCAATGATTACCAAGATCTTCTGGGACTACAGGCCTGCATCTCCTGAACCTTCCTCAAGTGATGGGAACATTAGGACATAACTTTCTCTTCAGTGGCAGTTCAGCTTTGAAGCTCTGCTTTCAAAGGTATTAAACTGGGTCTTTCTCTGCTTACTCTCCAATGAACCGTGAAGATGCTTTGATTGGTTGAGATCTTTCACCAAAACATTTAAAAATGTATTTTGATTAGCAAGCTAGTTAAGCATGGAGTGGATGACATTAATAAGTGGGTATCTAAATGGCTTTAAAACCATACTCAAATGGTTCTCCATGATTCCTCATCAAATTGGACAGAGGTATTAAGTGGGTACTACAAGAATCAACTCTTGATCCTTTTTACTCCTCAGAATTTTTATTAATAATTGGAATGAAAATGTGGAAATAATATTTATAAAGGTTTGCAGATGACACAAAATTGGTAGGATAGTTAAAAGAGAAAAGTGCAAATATCTTCACTTCAGCAATAGTACTAGCACTTAGACATATACTGTAGCTTCATAGTGCTTTACAGCCCTCTCTAAGCGGTTTACAGAGTCAGCATATTGCCCTCAATAATCTGGGTCCTCATTTTACTGACCTCGGAAGGACGGAACGCTTATGCTGACTTTGTAAACCACTTAGAGAGGGCTGCAAAGTACTATGAAGCGGTATATAAATCTAAGTGCTAAGTGCTATTGCTATTGCTAAACTCTCACAGCTGCTCCTAGGTTTGAGCTACAAAATCAGCAGGCATAAATTTTCAGAGAAGCTTCAGTTCTGCGGCCAGTCAAACTTGAGCTCTCAAAAGTCTATAAATCGATTTGGCTCTTAATATTGCCAGCAGTAGAGCAGTGCTAATGCTATTGTACTGTTTTATAAGGCAATAACGTCCTTTTCTCATGGTGAGAAACTATTAGGATGAACAAGGACTAAGTTATGGGCTTGTATAACAGCACAACAACTTTATTCTTGCAGAAACTGGTGACACTTAGCATTCTTCGCCATACTTTCACATTCCCGTGGTGCATGAAGACCACACTTTGCATTCTCCACTTGTTTTACAGCAGGTGCAGGAGAAAAGGAGAGATGGAGAGAGGTCAGCAATTTCTTCAGGAATGATCGGGAGTGTTGTGGAGCCCCGGCTGATTAAGGTTGTGTTTCTTTTCCCAAAAAGGCAAAAGAGCAAGTTGCTAGCAAGCACACATGAAGGAGAACTTAAGGATTTTTCTAATTTCATTTCAAAGGAGCTGGTGAGAGACACACTGCTAATCTGTCAAGTGGTTTGGAGGATCACACCTGCAACCACCTCTGAATAAGAAATCAGTAACTGCATAGGGCTTATAAGCCGTGTCTTTGACGTGGAATTTAATGTGGAGTTCAGTTTTGTTCATATTCACTTAACCAGCGCGTTTAGTCGATCACTTCCTCATTGGCAGCTTTAAGCTCCTTTTTTTCAATCTCAGCTTTCAGTGAATAAACCCTTGTTAACCATTTCTGTGTCTGAAAACCAGCTGGTAACCTCTGTTTTAAAGAGTGCTGTTATTTCATTTGTGCATTCTGCCATATTTCTCTATTTAAAACTGCTTCTCAAAGAATCATTCAAAGATTCGACCAATCGGGCCAGGCATTTCCAAGTCCCTGTTTGATAAATTTGCTCTGATTCTGCAAAATTAACTTTAAATTATGGCAGTGGGGAGCCAAAGGCAGGATTTCTCCAATGGTAACCCACAAAAGCATTGATTCTATGTGTGTGCAAACCAGCGAGGCTCATAATGCAAGGTCAAGATATTTCCCCCAGTGGGGCTGTTTGAGTCAGTGATTAATATAAGTGAAGCATGACAAATAGCCATCACTCTATATATCTGCCGCAAACAAGACCTATGCAGGTCTGGTTGGAGGAACGGAAAGGTCATTCATTAGTCAGAGGGAAGAAACACATGGCAGATCTGTGATAAATAACAGTCATTACAGCATTACAATGCACCCTGGGCTTCCTTGCTCCAAGCATGTACAAAGCGTGACATTAGCCATCTTTCTCCTTTAAGAGAGCTGGGAAGAAAATTGCACACATAACCCGTTCATGTTGTACCAAGATCTGTCCTGCAATTTTGGCAAAGCTTGCTTCCTCTGTCAAATGGGGCTGCTGTAACTTTCTATTGCTAGATATTTCTCGAAATAAGTCCTCAAAATTACGACAGTTCGTTTAGTGACCATTTGAAGTTACAACAGCATTGAAAAAAGTGACGTATGACTGTTTTTCACACTTACGACCTCACGGTAAGCATGATGAAAACTGACTCATATTTATGACGGTTGCAATATCCTGGGGTCATGTGATCCCCTTTTGCGACCTCCTGACAAGCAAAGTCAATGGGGAAGCCAGATTCACAACAACCATCTTACTAACTTAACATCTGCAGAGGTTCACTTAACAACTGTGGCAAGAAAGGTCGTAAAATGGGGCAAAGCTCACTTAACAAATGTCTCACTTAGCAGCAGAAATTTTGGGCTCAATTGTGGTCGTAAGTCGAGGACTACCTGTACTGAATTGTAAGGTTATACGAATGTTGGATGAGAGAGAGAGAGAGAGAGAGGGAGAGAGAGGGAGAGAGAGAGAGGGAGAGAGAGAGGGGGGGAGAGGCAGAGAGAGAGAGAGAGGGGGAGAGGGGGAGAGAGAGGGAGAGGGAGAGAGAGAGGGGGAGAGGGAGAGCGGGAGAGGGAGAGAGGGAGGGAGAGAGAGAGAGAGAGAGAGAGAGAGAGAGAGAGAGAGAGAGAGAGAGAGAGAGAGAGAGAGTGTTCCAAATCTTTTCATCTCTTTACTGCCTCCCCAGCTGGCTGTATTTGTGGATTTGAGAAAGACCCATAAGATGGGGGAAGGATTGCTATCTACCAAAGTAGATACAGAATCTGGTATGACCTCATAGACTCATGGAGATGGAAGGGAGCTTAGAAGTCTTCTAGTCCAACCCTCTCTGCTCAAGGCAGGAGTCCTTATACTCTCCTTGACAAATGGTTGTCCAATCTTTTCTTGAAAATCTCCAGTAATGGCGCATCCACAACTCCAGGAGGCAAGCTGTTCCACTGATTAATTGTTCTCACTGTCAGGAAAGTCCTGCTTATTTCCGAGCTGGATTTTCTTCTAATGCTTAGAATGATCTCCTTCCCTTCTAAAATAGTCAACCTTATTAGGGCATCAGCTTCTGTAAGCTGGCTAGAAATCCTTGAAGCTGCTATCACACTCAGCAACTGCTCATGAGATCACAAGGGAATGAGTGACTCTAATCAGTCTTTTGTTCCAGGAATAGCCACAAGTGAATTTGCACAACCGACACCTAGCGAAGGCTACAGTTCCCACCTACTATTCCAGCACAAGCTAAGAATTCAGAAATGTTCCTAAAAATGCTCTACCCAATTCTGAACTAAAGTATATCCATAAACAATCACGTACATATTTTGAGTACATTTTTTGTCCACAACCCCCTCCAACCTTTGTACGTGTGTTTGTATAAAACTTTTTCGAACAGAAATATTGTTTCCAAATATGTGGAGCTATGTGCACAACCTTCCCAAATCTCTGTATTAATTTGGAATAAACATTAGCAGACTCCCTGACGTGCCACATGAGCTCTGAGAAAATAAAAGCTGGATCAAACTCAGTCTTGTAAAAGGATTTAAGCTCAATAAATCTTACAAACACTTTATATTATGAACAGGCCAGATTCTTAATTCCTGCCATTTACTATTTGCCAGTGAACTCAACATTTTTACTGCAAGGGTAGTGCTAGAAAGGGAATTCTACGGTGAAAGAAGTTAGTCATGTGACTCCATCCTAAGAATTAATATCTTAAGATTAGTTCCATTCTTCTGGAGGTCAACATCAGAGAAATTAAAAGAAAAAAATTTTCCAAAAGAAGAAAAAAAATATCCATGGATGTTATGTATAAGAAGATCTAAGCCGATTTTCTTCCTTGGAAGTGGTTTCAATACCATTTTACGATGGGTGGATGGATGGACAGGCAGATGGTATGTTAAATCAAAGAATAAATTTATAGTTTATAATATAAATTCAAATTTTAATAGAAATGTTATGGACTTCAGTAATCCTATATCCTTAAGTATAGGATTACAGCCTTAGCCATTAAAGTCAGGAAACCATTTTTCCCCATATTATCCCAAAAAACAGACATTCTGTTTCTTATATTCATGTTTCACTACATAAAAAGGAAAACTTTTTTCCCCTAGTCTTTGGAAGAGACTGGTACTCAGTAGGCTTCTGATTAATAAGTATTTGTAGGCTGCTGCTACATCTACCCAAAAAGCAGTCATGCTGAATTTAACCCTCATCTACCAAGGGGAATATTAAACAAAAAGGCATTGCAGCTTTTATTACTATATTCTCACAGAATCTACTGTCACCACTTCCTTATCTTATATTACTTACAAAAGATGTGGGGTTTATTCCAGGAAAATACAGCATTTATTCAAGCCCTGAATTTAGGGTTGCCACGTGTCCACTATTTGAGTGGACAGTCCACTTTTTTCACATTATGTTCACTATTTTGTTTTACAAAATAGTGGACATTTTTTTTATTCAAAAGCTTTATGATGAAATGGTACGTAATCTAAAGCTGTACAGTCTACTTTTTTTACTACTTAACACCCNGGGAGGGAGAGGGAGAGAGAGAGAGAGAGAGAAAGAGAGAGAGAGAGAGAGAGAGAGAGAGTTCCAAATCTTTTCATCTCTTTACTGCCTCCCCAGCTGGCTGTATTTGTGGATTTGAGAAAGACCCATAAGATGGGGGAAGGACTGCTATCTACCAAAGTAGATACAGAATCTGGTATGACCTCATAGATTCACGGAGATGGAAGGGACCTTAGAAGTCTTCTAGTCCAACCCTCTCTGCTCAAGGCAGGAGTCCTTATACCCTCCTTGACAAATGGTTGTCCAATCTTTTCTTGAAAATCTCCAGTAATGGAGCATCCACAACTCCAGGAGGCAAGCTGTTCCACTGATTAATTGTTCTCACTGTCGGGAAAGCCCTGCTTATTTCCGAGCTGGATTTTCTTCTAATGCTTAGAATGATCTCCTTCCCTTCTAAAATAGTCAACCTTATTAGGGCATCAGCTTCTGTAAGCTGGCTAGAAATCCTTGAAGCTGCTATCACACTCAGCAACTGCTCATGAGATCACAAGGGAATGAGTGACTCTAATCAGTCTTTTGTTCCAGGAATAGTCACAAGTGAATTTGCACAACCGACACCTAGCGAAGGCTACAGTTCCCACCTACTACAAGCTAAGAATTCAGAAATGTTCCTAAAAATGCTCTACCCAATTCTGAACTAAAGTATATCCATAAACAATCACGTACATATTTTGAGTACATTTTTTGTCCACAACCCCCTCCAACTTTTGTATGTGTGTTTGTATAAAACTTTTTCGAACAGAAATATTGTTTCCAAATATGTGGAGCTATGTGCACAACCTTCCCAAATCTCTGTATTAATTTGGAATAAACATTAGCAGACTCCCTGACGTGCCACATGAGCTCTGAGAAAATAAAAGCTGGATCAAACTCAGTCTTGTAAAAGGATTTAAGCTCAATAAATCTTACAAACACTTTATATTATGAACAGGCCAGATTCTTAATTCCTGCCATTTACTATTTGCCAGTGAACTCAACATTTTTACTGCAAGGGTAGTGCTAGAAAGGGAATTCTACAGTGAAAGAAGTTAGTCATGTGACTCCATCCTAAGAATTAATATCTTAAGATTAGTTCCATTCTTCTGGAGGTCAACATCAGAGAAATTAAAAGAAAAAAAAATTCCAAAAGAAGAAAAAAAATATCCATGGATGTTATGTATAAGAAGATCTAAGCCGATTTTCTTCCTTGGAAGTGGTTTCAATACCATTTTACGATGGGTGGATGGATGGACAGGCAGATGGTATGTTAAATCAAAGAATAAATTTATTGTTTATAATATAAATTCAAATTTTAATAGAAATGTTATGGACTTCAGTAATCCTATATCCTTAAGTATAGGATTACAGCCTTAGCCATTAAAGTCAGGAAACCATTTTTCCCCATATTATCCAAAAAAACAGACATTCTGTTTCTTATATTCATGTTTCACTACATAAAAAGGAAAACTTTTTCCCCTAGTCTTTGGAAGAGACTGGTACTCAGTAGGCTTCTGATTAATAAGTATTTGTGGGCTGCTGCTACATCTACCCAAAAAGCAGTCATGCTGAATTTAACCCTCATCTACCAAGGGGAATATTAAACAAAAAGGCATTGCAGCTTTTATTACTATATTCTCATAGAATCTATTGTCACCACTTCCTTATCTTATATTACTTACAAAAGATGTGGGGTTTATTCCAGGAAAATACAGCATTTATTCAAGCCCTGAATTTAGGGTTGCCAGGTGTCCACTATTTGAGTGGACAGTCCACTCTTTTCACATTATGTTCACTATCTTTTTTCACAAAATAGTGGACATTTTTTTTATTCAAAAGCTTTATGATGAAATGGTACGTAATCTAAAGCTGTACAGTCTACTTTTTTTACTACTTAACACCCCCCCCCCCCCGCTTGTCCGCTATTTTTTGGAAGCAGACCTGGCAACCCTACCTGAATTCTGTCATATCCAAACAAGAGAAAAAAATAATATTTTTGGATCTGGAGCAGAGTTTGCACATCTCTCTCTCTCTCTCTCTCTCTCTCTCTCTCTCTCTCTCTCTCTCTCTCTCTCTCTCTCTCTCTCTCTTCCTCCCTCCCTCCCTCCCTCCCCCCCCCCGGGAGAGGGTGGTGGAAATAACTTGGAGATTTGCAAAGCCAGAATTTACTGAAATAGTTCTAGTGATTTCCAAATGCAACAGGCCATAATTTTTCCAACATTCAGAAAAGGAACCGCACAACTCTCATCCAAGTTAAAGGTTATTAAGTAATTGCACTTAGGAATGGAGGCAGAGCTAACTTTCTTAGTGTTTTAACTGTTTTCTCGAACATTGTACCTAGCTAGAAACCCAGAGACTGTGAATTCTAGTCCCGTCTTAGCCATGAAAGCCAGCTGGGTGACCTTTGGCCAGTCACTGTCTCTCAGCCCAACCCACCTCACAGGGTTGTTTTTCTGGGGGAAATAGGAGGAAGCTGTATTGGATATGTTCACCACCTTCAGTTACTTGTAAAAATAATAAAGTCGGAATACAAATAAATTAATAAAATTGCAGTTGTGTTGATTGTTTTGGCATTAATGCTTGTTTACTGGACTCAGAACAAATTTTATTGGATTGGTTAGCAATTATTGTGATTTTTCTATTATTATTTATTTTGTACCATACCTTGGAGGTAAAAAAAAATGTTTTTTATCTTTCATGTTGCTGATATCTAACTCTGCTTTTTAGTATCTAATGAATCAGGAGAAACCATGAAGACATTGAACCAGTATTGTACTTCATAAGAGGAAGGATGGAGGCCAATACACTCAGGCTGAAACTTAATAAGACGGAACTAGTATTAGATAAACAGTAATTGAGAATCTCCTTTTCACTGGGTTGCATTGTGCTTGAAGGAGCAAGTATGGAAACGGCAACTGTTATTTGGTCCTACATTATAACTGGAGATCAGGTTGCCTTAGTGACATGAAACACTTTACATTTCTTTTGATTTGTTCTTGGATAGGCAGAGCATTGGGGAAAAAATCCCTCTTAATCTATATAAGAAGTGAGTATGTCTCAAGGAGAGAACTAATAACAATAATCCTTTTGGAACACCGTATCCAATGATTCAATTTATGTAATACTAAAATATGAGAAACATATTAGCAGAACATGAGTGAACAAGAACTAGGCCCAACATTTTCTTATTGCTAGGTAGAAACTGAGAGACAGTAAATCCCTGGGTGACTTTAGGCTAGCTATTCTTTCTCTGCCCTGGGAAAGCAGGAAATGGCTTCTGAAGTATTACCACAAAAATGCAGAGACTTGTCCAGGCAGTTGCCAGGAGTCAAGATTGACCTGAAGGCATATATTTCTTTTTCTCTTTAAGAGGAAACTTTGAGTCTGTACAGCCAGAGCCTCATTTTAAATATAAGCCTCTGGAAAAAAAAACTCAATTTAAACTTGGCTGATATACACTGTGACAATATATTCTATACCGCCAGCTTCACAATTTCACCAGGGATACTTTGAACCCATTCAAAAAATCATTTTTATTTCTCGAATGAAATAAGCAGATTTGGCTGCTGGAAGTATATTATATAGAGGATAACTCAGTAACCTTAACTAAGTTTTTACAATAGGTTTGGCTTTATATACTTCACTTCCTGGGTATAGATTTGAAGCCGTGGGCGCTAGAATTCTGCTTGGATACTGGAAAAACAGATTAGCCACAATAGCCAGTTGGAACGTGGGTAATGAAACGTCTGAAAGAAAACAACCAAACTCAGAGAGCACCCAGGACCCCTCAATCATAGTAGTAAGGCTGGCCAATTGTAGTGGTTCTGGCATTTTTGGAGAAAACAGCATTTCCCTGCATTAACCAATGGCATCTCTAACTTCAAATATGATGATGATGATGATGATGATGATGATGATGATGATGATGATGATGATGATGATGATGATGATAAAGTTGGAAGGGACCTTGGAGGTCATCTAGTCCAACCTCCTGCTCAGGCAGGAAACCCTATACCATTTCGGACAAATGGCTGTCCAGTTTCTTCTTAAAAACTTCCAGTGTTGGCGCATTCACGGCTTCTGGAGGCAGATTGTTCCACTGGTTAATTGTTCTAGCTGTCAGAAAATTTCTCCTTAGTTCTAGGTTGCTTCTCTCTTTGGTTAGGTATGAGCTACCATTATTGCAGCTCTTGTTCTCGAAAGAGCAATTGGAAGCATGAGGAGACAACAACATAGTTTGCATGAATTGCAATGGCTTATTGTACTTTTTACAGGCTTGACTTATCTTTAAATCCATTTCCAATTTTGGGCCAATTTCTTACAGAGATTGTTGTCTCTCTCCCCACCCCCACCCCCACCTGTAAGGTTGTAACAGGGACTAGCTGTTCAAACAGAATCATCAATGTATCTGCTCTCTGGAATGAGCTATTAATGGGCATCAAGACAAATGTTTCCTTTACAACTTTCTAACAGAACCGAAAAAGTATTTTATTTCAGTAATTTTTCTGACAGTAGGCTTAGGGGTGCTAATTTGTTATTTGTTTCGTTATTTGACTTGTTTCAAGGTATTGTTTGTTTACTACAGGTAGTCCTCAACTTACGACCGCAATTGGGTCCAAACTTTCTGTAGCTAAATGAGACATTTGTTAAATGGGGTGTGGCCCATTTTACGGCCTTTCTTGCCACAGTTATTAAGTGAATCCACTGCAGTTGTTAAGTTAGTACCATGGTTGTTTGTTAAGCGAATCTGGCTTCCCCACTAACTTCGCTTGTCAGAGGGTAGCAAAAGATGATCACATGAACCCGGGACACTGCAACCGTCATAAATATGAGTCAGTTGCCAAGTGCCTGAATTTTGATCACATGACCACAGGGATGCTACAATGGTCGCAGGTGTGAAAAAAAGGTCATAAGTCATTTCCTTTCAGTGTCGTTGTAACATTGAATGGTCACTAAAAAAACTGTTGTAAGTCGAGGACTACCTCGATTAACTATTTTGAGCCTCAGAAATATTAGCTGCCCTACTAACGGGGAAGCAAATAAAGTTAGTCTGCTCTCTGGTCCCTTAGATGACCCTGCTCAATTCACATACCTACATACCTATGTTCTCCTTGTGGAATGCTACACATCTAGCTTAGCTTTCTTTATCCTAGCATACTTTTGAGGCACAGATGGGAATTCTGTGCACAGCAACCCCACTGCATCTGGAGTGCAATACATGGAGCTAGGCAGTGGTGCGATTCAGTCAGTTCACACCGGTTCGGCAGAACTGGTAGCTAAATTTTGCTGAATTCGGAGAACTGGCTGAATGCACACTCCTTCCGGAAGTCCAATCTAGGCCTCGAAGGCCTGGAGGAGGCCTCCAAGGCCTAGAACGGCCCGCTGGATGTGCATGGATGCCACTTCCAGAAGTTCGTTCTAGGACTCGGAGGCCCAGGCCTGCATCCAATAAGAGAACCAGTTGTTCAGGTTTTTGAATCCCACCACTGGATTTAGGCCATTATAAATATCACTAGACAACTTATGGTGCAGTGGTTAGAATGCAGTCCTGCAGGCTACTTCTGCTGACTGCGGGCTGCCAGCAATTCGGCAGTTCGAGTCTCACCGGCTCAAGGCTGACTCAGCCTTCCATCCTTCCGAGGTCAGTAAAATGAGGACCCAGATTGTTGGGGGGCAATATGCTGACTCTGTAAACTGCTTTGAGAGGGCTGTAAAGCACTGTGAAGTAGTATATAACTCTAAGTGCTGTTGCTATTGCTATGATCCATTGGGTCATTGTTTCAGAGATATTTTCTTACCTAAACAAAGAAAGAAAGAAAATGACCCGGGGTAAGCAAAAAAAGAAAAAAGAAAGAAAGAGAGAGAGGAAGAGGAAGAGAGAGAGAGAGAGAGAGAGAGAGAGAGAGAGAGAGAGAGAGAGAGAGAGAGAGAGAGAGAGATTTCCTGCCAATCCCAAAGGTGCTTTTTCAAAAGGCAACGGGACCTTGTTTTTCCTTGAAGACATTTTGCTTCTCAGCCAAGAAGCTTCTTCAGTTCAGTTCTGACTAATAAGTTCTGACCTGGATGAGAAACGAAACATCTTCAAGGAAAAATAAAGTCCAGTTGTGTTTTGAAAAAGCACCTTTGGGACAATCATGTTCTGGATGATTGAAAGTCTCCATAGACAATTTCTTGCCAGCTTCTCCATTGATTTTCCTTGTAGGAAGGTAGCAGGGAACATTGGGAATGATGATCATGTGACCTTGCTTGATCATAGCAGCATGGCGATGTGGCAGCACTGAAGCAGCCACAAACATTGCCAAATTTTAATCCCAAGGAAGTTATGGATCCTGGATTTTGGATTTATGTTAATTCAAAACGTATTGCCCAATGACGCACTATTTTGCCAAATTGAAGGTTACAAACAATCCAACAGACCTGAGAGTTTTAGTAGTATATAGATGGATTGTCTTCCTTACACTTTTATTCTAAAATGTTGTCTTATTAAGCAGAATTCATGGTTGAAAAAATGCAAATTGAGGCAGTTAAAGCTGCTTCTTAGAGTGCCTGGAAGCAGAGAAAGCAACAATTATTCTGTCTTGACTTTGCTATTCATTAAAAACATGCTGAAATCTCATTAAATATTAGGAGGTTTGAAAAGATGAAACAAATCTACGCATTTTTTTTAGAAAAAAAAACACGTACACAACACCATGTACGTTAATGTTGTTTGCTTTCCTATTAGGTAATTTTCTTGTTATGTTCTTGCCCATAACATTGTAGGTTTTATTTCATTTGCATGAATCTATGATAGAAAATGAAATGATAAAATTGGAACAAAGTGTACAGACTAGCAAGATGAGATCTGATGTGTTGCTATCCTATAAATGTGAGCCAACTTGGTGCAGCGGTTAAGGCACCAGACTTAGGCACAAAGCCAGCTGAATAACCTAGGCCAGTTCCTCTCTCTCAGCCCCAGGAAGGAAGCAATGATAAACCACCTCCAAAAAACCTAATAAAACTTCAGTCACTAGGAGTCAACACTGAGTCAAAGGCATCCTCCCTCCACTAGCAAAGTGAATAAATGAACCAATGAATGAATGAATGAATGAATGGTAGGCAAATCAACGAAGAATGGGGCCATGTTGCTGATTCAACATATTGGAATACTGGACATTAATTAAGAGTCTTCAAAGATGAAATGTTAGAGGTTGCTTTCTTATACCACAGTATCCTCCAATTCCTAAAAGTATTTATTCTAGAACACAGAACATCATCAGAGCTGGAAGGGACCTTGGAGGTCTTCTAGTCCAACCCTTACTCTAGCAGGAGACCCTATACCGCTACCATTTCAGACAAATGGCTGTCCAGTCTCTTCTTAAAAGCCTCCAGTGATGATGGCAAGCTGTGCCACTGGTTGATTGTCCTCACTGTTAGAAAATTTCTCCTTAGATTATTTCTCTCCTTGGCTAGTTTCCATCCATTACTTCTTGTCTTGGCTTCTGGTGCTCTGGAAAATAAATTGACCCCCCTCTTCTTTGTGGCAGCCTTTGAAATATTGGAACACTGCTATCATGTCACCCCTAGTCCTTCTTTTCACTAGATTAGACATACCAAATTCCTGCAACTGTTCTTTATTATGTTTTAGCCTCCAGCCCCCTAATCATCTTTGTTACTCTTCTCTGCACTTTTTCCAGAGTCTCAACCTCTTTTTCAGAGTCTTTGTCCAGAGTCTCAACATTCTAGACCAGAAGGTGGAAGTTCTAGCCCTGTTCAAGTTCTCACGAGATCTCAAGAAGTTAGAAAGTCTGATGGAACTTTTTTTTTTTTTTACCGATCGGGCCATTGGCAAGAGCAACGCGTCTGAGCGGAAAGCGGCTTTGGAACAAGTGGGGCAGGTAAGGAAAGAAATCCTCGCTCCCCCCAGAAATTGCCTTTCTTTCCTTACCTGACTCCCACCCCGTGCCATTTCTCCTTCGCGATCCACCGCCGCCACATGCAAGGAAACAAAGGAAGGTTTTTGGGGGGGAAAAAGGTCAATCAATCAATTCCAACTTCGCGATCTTTCACTTGTTCCGAGGCCGCTTTCTGCTCAGACGCTTTCGGCCGAGTCACATTGCAGCGGCATTGGGTGCAATACACGAGGCAGCAAACGGCCACATCACGCTGAAACTGGCCGTTTGCTGCCTCCTGCCCAATGCCGCTGCCATGAGGCTGCGGTATACCGGTTCCTTATCTCCGCCCGGCTTGTTCCGCAGCCTCATGGCAGCGGCATTGGGTGCACCGCGCAAGGTGGCAAATGGCTGCGGCTGGCGGCAAACAGTCATGTTGCATCGAAACTGGCTGTTTGCTGCCTCCTGCCCAATGCCGCTGCCATGAGGTGCAATGCGCAAGGGGCAAATGGTGGTCTGCATCATGCACTTCCCCCTCTCCTACTCTGCCTGCTACAGAGGGCTGGCCTGGTATTCACAGAGGGCTGCGGAGTCTCAGAGTGTGCCAGTCGAGGGGCCAGCAGGCTGTGGCTGCTGACAGACACAGTTGGCCCCCATGCACTTGCTGTGTGCGGGGGCCGATGATGTCAGGCAGCAGCCACCCCGGCCCCTGCCTCATCTTGCCTTGCCCTGTGGCAATGACACCCCTGCCCTGCCCCCTGCCTCACCTCGTCTCACCCCACAGGATGAGCGTCCTGCCCATCATCCCACCCGCCAGAGACCCCCTGGATCTCCCCCAACCTTGCCCGGCTCCCAAAGGCATTCCTCCCCACGAGCAATATCAAGGTGGCCACACCCACCCCGGCCACACCCACCCAGTCTGTCATGATTACTGCAGCCACACACACCCAGTGGCCACGCCCACCCACTGGGCCATTCAGTCTCTAAAATTATTGTCTCACTGGGGTAAGACACACCAGGCAAGGCCCATCCAGGCAGCACCTCAAAAGCCACCAATTTATAATGTGTAGCTTGATCAGAGCCAGCAGTGCCATACTTGACAAAGTAATAGTAAGTTTTCCTCATCTCATATCCACTCTTGGCTCCAACTACTTTTACTCCCTGCATTGTTCTGATGTCCAAATTTGAACAGTCCAATTGACTGTTATTAAGATAAACATAGCTCTAGGTTAGGGTAACACATGAAAGAATATCCAAAGCAATTTCGGTGATATATGAAGCCAAACCAGTTTTAAATCTATTGTACAATACAGGGGTCCCCAACCTGTGGGCCATGGCCCACTAGTGGACTGTGTGGGGTTTGCAACTGGGCTGTGGAAATGGCCGGCGAGCACACGCACACCTCCTCACTTGAGTGAGCAGTGAGCCGGAAATGTTGGGGAACTCTGATATAACATATCATGCAAACTAATTGTATGCATTCTACATTGTATGCTGGATAAAATAGGTAAACAGGTAAAATATTATTATTGGTATATGAGAAGAGCAGCAGACCAAAAAACCATCATGCAAAAGATACCTCAGTCTACAGAAACAGAGGGAATGTGGTAAATGTTTCCCAAGTGACCCTCCCTATTTTTCTGGAAAGTAAAAGGAAAGGAGGGGAGGAATACTTTCAAACTTTGCAAAATTCTGTTAATGTAACTGTCATGATTCCAACAGATGAAACTCTTCAAAAGAACTTCGAGGCATTGTTTACCTTAAAGAATCTTTTATTCGAGTAGCATAATATCGGCACTACATAATCGAAGCCAAAAACTGAATTCCCCTCCCCTGGGCATATAGTATCAAAGCACAATTCCTTCCTCCAATTAACAGTCATAAATCACATTCCCCAATTAGCTTGACGCGTGGGCTTCCTCTCCAGCTCTCTAGCCCGCCAATTCTTTATCAGCTCTGGGCTCAATAACCTTGATTCTCATGCTAAGTTTAGTGTTGTTATGTCTAGCTGGACTCTCATTCACATCCCCCCATCCCAGCATCATCTAACTATAAAAGCGAAAGAGAAAAGAGGCTACATTTCCATCTGTTGTCAATGCAAAAACATCCGATGTTAGCAGCGTTGACAATAACCTTACAATAACAAAATAATTAATTATTGTTGTGTTTCTTCTCTGGACTTTCTCAAAAATGTAAACATGGGTGTCTTTTGGCTAGCTTGGGCCACATTGAGGGAAGAGGATTTATCTTAGTCCATGTATAAAATATATTTAATAATATAAATCACATAATATGAAAAAAATTACAATCTGGTGGTGCTGCATGTGGCCCATGGGCCGTGGGTTGACCATACCCAGTCTAACAAATGTTTTGCTGATTTAAGCTTTATTACACAAATTCTAATTCTAGCATACTCCAGAATGAAATTTCCCATCACTTTTATGCTTATAAACATGATTGGCTGCTTAAGACAAACAACAATCGGATGATAGAATAAGATATATTTAACCTTCATATTTCCTGTAAGTATTTAAACATCATAATAGGAGTTTTGATTATATTTCCAGGTAACCCAAATATTGCTTTGTGTTCTGAAAGGTTTCTTGCCTGTCTGCATTTCAATGTTAAAGACATCTAACTGTTTCTGAACCCTGGTAGGTAATGAATTAATTAAGGAAAAAAACCCCTCCTATTATTCAAAATGGACTGGTTTTATAATCAGAAGGTCAGATAATGTGATTCCCTAATTGTACCTTAGAAGGAAAACAATTATTGCTAGGGTGAATAAAAGCTACCTATCATTCTCATGTTTATTTATGCAGGATTAAAAGATTTCACCAATTCATAGAACTGCCTGAGTTCTAAAATGCAAGGACAAGTCTTTGTGGTTTTTTTAAAGCATTTGTTGTCAATTTGACTCAGTGGGTGATTCTTCTGACAGAAAGCTGATGTGAAATGTTGCTCAAAACATGAGAGGTCTTTAGTTAGTGCAGCTTTTTCTGTAAACTACACAATACTCCATTTTCTAATCTAATATGGGTGAAAAGCACTACATTTTGTTGATTCAAAATAACTTTCCTGCTTCTTCCTCCCAATAATTTGGACCAAGCTTTAGAACATTAGATACTACTCTAAAAGTTCATTTACTAAAAGCAATGCTGACATTGTTTGTTTCCTCCCCCCCCCCTTTTTTTTTAGCTTCTATTACAGGCACTCTCGGTTTCATTTCTGGCTATGAAGCTACGTCTTTTTCTATAGACAGGCTTGGCCATTGTGTTAAACCATGTTTTAATCAGTGGAGTGCTCTCTGAGCTGAGCTGTTCTCTTGCAGACGTTTCATTACCCAAACTAGGCAATATTATCAGTGCTAGAAAGAAGTGAAGTTTTCTCTCTGTTTATATACAGATGGCTTGCCCTGTCAGTGTTCGTGAGAATATTCTTGGTGGTTCCTTGATTTGGGCTGTTGTTTACTGTTTGATTGTTTGTTGGAGTTGGTAGTTTCTTGATGGGGGTGTTATTTTTTGTGGCGCTCTCGGCGCTCTCTTTCTTATTCTTTCTTATTCAAATAGGTAACAGTGCCAGAAGCTTTAATGCAAGCTTACAATAACAACTCCTTCTAGCACTGATGATGTTATATAGTTGGGTAAGAAAGAAAACAAGCAAGTCAAAGAGCACCACACACCCCACAGTTCAACTTTGAGATACACATATTCTTGTCTATTGGTATTCTTTACTGCTTGATTGTTGGTCTGCTATTAATCCTAGTGTTAATCTCTGCTTATCTGGGTGTTGATTGCTGGTGAGAAAGAGGTGTTTTAATCTTTTTGCTTCCTTTTTTTTAGCTTTTTACCCCTTTTTGTTTCCTTTTCATGTGTTAATCACTTTTAAATAATTCATCTATTTCACCCAGCATGATAAGCCAAAACCAAACAGCTCCCATGCCGCTGTGTGAACTCAGCCTGTATCTGTATCTTTTCACATCTCTCCTTCTGCATAAGTATCCAGAACACATATTTCCAAACAAAAAGAGAATTCTACTCACATTTTTACCCCCTAAACTACAACCCTCTCTTCTTCCCAGTTTTTTTTTTATTTGCTTTCAAAAAACAGCTAGTACACAAGGGCTGCTTAGGAAGACGATCTAAGCAGCAAGGGAGATGACATTTTCTCCTGTCAACTGGCAGCTATCAAAGACAGCGGTTTCTCAAACAATCCCTGGAGGCAACTTAAGGTGAAGTGGAGAAAGCAGCGAAGCTGTGGCTGTTTTGCCTATTAAGCCACTGCAGACAAAGACCTTACCAGAGGAAGCAGCTCTTCTGGCAAATGGATAGCTATTCCTCAGGTACAGGATGGCGGTGAAGAACAGGCAGAGGAAAATAAAGGAAAACCATCCACTGTTAACTGGCTCAGGAAATAAAATCTCCCCACTTGAACCTCTGATTATGTGGCATTACATGACATATGTCAATCTTGTTTCCAGAGCCAAGGGGAGGATGCATCTCCTGTTGTGATGTAGGCATCCACACAGTTCACAGATGTGGTGTCGTCACCAGCTGAAGGAGAGGGGGGGGGTCTCTCTTGGGGAAGTAAAGAGTCATTCCCTTTTGGAGTTGACTCAGGGGAGGAAACATCAGAGGTCAAACCCCTAAGGTCTATTTGCCATTTCCCAAGAGAAGGCAGACAGTGTGGCGAGATTCTTGTATTATAGGTGATCAACAATAAAGTATCTACTTGCCTACTCACCAGTGGATCTGATTGCTTGCGCCTGACATACCACTTTGACCAACATTCAAAGGATTCAATTTTTGCAGGCAGTCAGACAATCCTCTTTCCTCCCTCTCCTCTTTTTAAAAAAAATGATAATATGCTGATGTTATAAAGAAAGATTGTCGACAATCTATTATTTAGATAGCTTAAGAGTACTGGAAATAAAGAAGAAAAAACAATTCCATCTTCAATTTTATACATCAGTATTACAAAAATAACATTATTTAGCCTTTCCATCTAAAATTGAATATAACATTAAGAAAAGAACCACTGTGATTCACATCAAACTATTTGTTATATGACAAAAGGCTTTGAACTGAAGTTAATTATTTAATATTAACATCTCTGTTGCACTGTTGTGTGGGATGTGCATATGTGTGTGTATTTGTGTGTGTGTGTGTAAATGGAGTAAATTTAACAAGAACTGAAATATTCAAAAATAAAACAAAAATAAAAACAAGAACAAAAATAAATCATTGAGTTTCTGCCTTTCCCCTTTTTATACATCTGTTAATTTGCAATATTTGTAAACATTTAAGCCCCCTTAGAAACCAAACTGTAAGTGATTATATTTGATGTGTTGTATCTATGGGAATCATTTCTGCTTAAATGTAGTTAAACTTCTATTATATTATTCTACATATATTATTAATTTTGCCTCTGTTGTGTACTTTCATGAGTTTAACTTTCCAATCAGTATTGTCAGAGTTGTGTATTTCTTCCATTGTTGAGCAAAGATTTTTATTGCTGCTGTAAGCATCCTATCTCATAAAAGTATGATTTTTCTCTTGATTTTTTTCTGAGGTTAGACCTAGTAACAGGAGTTGTAGTTTCATTTCATATTTAAATTCCAAGATGTTCTGCATTGTATTAATGTGATTTGTCTGCATAATTGCTAGAATAATGATGTAATGCAGAATCACTGGGAAAGTTCTGTGTCAGTAATATGTGACTAACCAAATGTGCATTGCACATGGATACTTTGTATGTAGCAAAATGTTCCATTGTATGCCCATGAGAAACGATCCTAATGTATTACAATGTGTATTTCAATGTGTAGTCCTTTGTTCCTAAGAAAAGGAAAGTATAAAACTGAAGTCTAATCCCACCCTCCTTGTTCAGAATTGCCTGTCTTTGTGCTTCTGAACCTGCACAAATAAACTTCTCTGCTAACACCCTCTGGAATTCGTAAGAGTCCTTTCGTTTTCCACATAATGCTGAGGTTGTTTTTTTTTTTTGCACGTCTACCATATGTGGTAAATTGTTCCTTTTCTTTCCAACATGTTCACTGCCAGGAGTTCAATTCTGACTGACTCAAAGTTGACTCACCCTTCCATCCTTTCAAGATCAGTAAAATGAGGACCCAGATTGTTGGGGGCAACATGCTGACTCTGTAAACCTCTTAGAGAGGGCTGCAAACAGTGGTGGGATTCAAATACCTGAACAACTGGTTCTCTTATTGGATGCAGGCCTGGGCCTCCAAGGCCTAGAACAGACTTCCGGAAGTCGCATCCATGCACTTCCGGCAGGCCGTTCTAGTACTGGGCGGCCTCCTCCCAGCCTCCGAGGCTTAGAATGGACTTCAGGAAGTGGCATCCATGCACTTCCAGCAGGCCGTTCTAGGCCTGGGAGACCTCCTCCTGACCTCCCAGGCCTAGACTGGACTTCCAGAAGCACTGTGCATTCAGCCAGTTCTCCAAACTCAGCAAAATTTAGCTACTGATTCTGCCAAACTGGTGCGAACCAGCTGAATCCCACCACTGGCTGTGAAGCACTGTGAAGCGGTATATTAGTCTAAGTGCTATTGCTATTTCTCTAGCTTAGATATTACTGAGAAAGTTGTATACCATTGGTGCTGATTTTTGTGCTGGTTTTCCTTTAGGTTGTAATTTGGTATAAAGTTACAGATTTAGTTCGTAAAGGTAATACTTGAATTATGATCAAAATGGAGTCCGTCCATTACGGTCGTAACTTGTGACAGTTGTAAAATGAGTCAGTTACATCACTGATCCGATTGTATAGTTTTTGCAGTCGTCAAGTGAACGCTACAATATTTAAGTGAACCCATTATTTGTGCTGTGGCACAGTTTTCCTGAAAACAAAAAGGAAGTGCCATTTTTTGGCAAAACACAGAAACAGTGGGCACATGACTGCGAGGCCACTGCAAGTGATCATAAATGCAGCTGTGTTGTACAGGGCCTGAAATGCAATCGCATAACCACCACCCCCAACTGTCGGGATTTTGAATCTGGGTCATAACTATCATTTTTCAGGTAGATCAAAACTTCAACTGGTTGCTAAATGACTGGTCAGAAGTCAAGAACTACTCGTAATTCTTCCCATTGTTGTGTTGTAATAATAATTATTTTTTAAGTTTTGCATCCATTTTATCGTACAGTGATTTTGTTTGATGTCTCTATGTCATACCTGAGTAAAAGTTTACATATGCATCCCAATAGGTGGCACTGATTTTGTAAAAGTTTTTTCCATTCCTTTTTAAAAAAATATCCCCCCTTCCTTTTTGAGATCTGATTTTTATCCTTCCAGCTAATACATCAACCAGAGTATATTCCAGCCTTCATTAAATAGTTTTTTTCCTATGTTTTTAGTCTATTTGTAAAATCTGAGTGGCCCATCATCTGCATATGTAATTACATTTTTCTTGCTGTAATTATCTCTTAACGTGAAAGAGAAGGTAGAAGTGAAATTGTTGGGTTTATTATTCCCTTTGTAGAATTCCGTACTTTTATCAAAACTTTTGTCAGTATGTCCTTCTAAATTTTTATCCTCCTCTATATCTCTGTACTGTAATTATCTGTGAAGTTCATTAGCTCAGTCCGTTGCCTTCCATAACTGTCATTTTTTATTAGGGGACTTTATCTACTCTGTTATCCATGACAAGCAGCTTGTTTTATGATACGGTTTAAAATTTGGAAGGCTGATAACTACGTCTCTCTTCGGAATCTTGCAGAGTTTTTTTCTTTGACCCCAAAATGTCTTTTCCAAATCCATATGACTTTATTGGCCAATTCCGGTCATTCTTGGAGAGGTCTCTCTGAAATTCTGATTGGTACCATTTGGAATAAATAATAAACCTTTGGCAATATATTTATTTTGATACAGGTAGTCCTCACAACCTTCCATTTAGTGACTGTTCAAAGTTACAATGGCACTGAAAAAGTGACTTAGGACCATTTTTCACACTTACGACCATTGTAGCATCCCCATGGTCATGTGATCAAAATTCGGATGCTTGGCAACCAGCTTATACTTATGACCATTGCAGTGTCCCGAGATGATGTGATCACCTTTGGCAACTTTTTGACAAGCAAAGTCAGTGGAGAAGCTAGATTCACTTTGCAATTGTGTTCTAACTTAACAACTGCAGTGATTCACGTAACAACTGTGGCAAGAAAGGTTGTAAAATGGGGCAAAATTCACTTAACAATTGTCTCGCTTAGCAATGGAAATTTTGGGTTCAACTGTAGCCGTAAGTCGAGGACTACCTGATTGTAATAGATCCTAGCCAGGATAACTTAAGGTTCCTCCACCGTTCAATATCTTGTCATAATTTGAACAAAGTTATTTTGATATATTTCTTGACTGCTGTCAACCTGTCAAGTGCAAATATTTCACTGACAACCAGATTCTTTTTTGCAAAATATTGATTTCTTTTATCTTGAAGAGGAGGGGGGGGACTGAAAGATTTTCTCCCCCCCCCCCGTTATTTTTAGGAAGGTGACAAAACTCTTAAAATCTTAATGATGCTGTTATTCATGGCAGCTAGCAGCATATGAGAACAAGGAAGAAGAATTAAAACATTATTTTTATTAGCAAAAATAATAACCTTTGATTTACTATTGAGAAATTACACTTTTGAAAGGACACGTAAAATTCAGTGATCCATCTGTCTTCTCTGAGAGCTTAAGGGAAAGAGGACTGTATATATAATTTCCATATATATATAAGAATAGAATAGAGCTGGAAGGGACCTTGGAAGTTTTCCGGTCCATCCCCCCGCTCGAGCAGGAAAACCTATACCCTCTCAGACAAGTGACTGTCTAGCTTCTTCTTAAAAACCTCCAATGATGGAGCACCCATGATTTCTGGTTAATTGTCCTCACTGTTAGGAAGTTTCTCCTTAATTTCAGGTTGCTTCTCTCTTTGGTCAGTTTCCAACCATTGTTTCTTGTTCTCTGGTGCTTTGGAGAATAGTTTGACTTCCTCTTCTTTGTGGCAGCCCCTCAAATACTGGAATACTGCTTTCATGTCGCCCCTGTTTCTTCTTTTCTTTAGACTAGCCAAACCCAAGTCCTGCAGCCCTTCTTCGTATGTTTATATATAGCCAAATCCAAGTCCTGCAGCCCTTCTGAGTGGTGTTGCAGTTCCTTACTGCAACACCACTCAGTGCCAGGACCCAGATAGCACCTAAAGCTAACGTACTATGTACAATACAGCGGTCTAAAGAGTAAGAGTCCATGAGTTCAGTATCTGGCTACTTACTTACACCTAGCAAACCTCAACTGGACAAAACCAATCACAGTGCCTGTTTCTTAAAGGTCAATATAACATAAATCTTCTGGATTTTTAAAGGTTATTTTCACGGTAACAGAGGGTTACCTTGCATATCTTAAAAGCTATACAAAGATATCCACAAATGGTTTACAATGTTACAAGAAGTCTGGAGCAGAAGGAAATATAATTCACCGCCTCCCCCTTGAACTTCTTCACTAGCTGGAAAGGGGCTTGGCCCATACAAGGATCTCTTGTAGTAATGTCCTGTAAGTGCATTTATGAAAGAATATGAAAGCAAAACCCTAATCTTTTTAATGCTTTTTCCTCTTTGTGGCCCATGTCCTAACATTCTGGTTTTATATTTATCCATCACTACTCAATCAATACAAACCTACCGAAAAGGAACACTACTATAACAGGGCATTACCAAAACAAAACAGAAATATTTCCAAATATTCCCCTCACAATATTTCCAATCTACCATAATCAGATGACCACCAGTGGTGTTGGATTATCAGATTACTCTATCCAGATTACTCTACTGGGGATGATGGGACTTGTAGTGAAGTACTGCTGGACTATTGTATGAACTTCTTCAGTTGACTATTTCCAAAAGAGTCAAAAAGCAAAATTAGAATTGATGCAAAGCACTTTTTCCAAGGTTAGGATAAGGCACCTCCTTCAGATTTGATGCCAGTCACCATTACAAAATTCTCTAATTCAGTTTTAATTATCATTAATTCTCCATCTTAAACACAATTCTACAATAGAAGCCAAGGAAAGGCTATTTGTCTTCAGAAAACAAGGGAAAAAAGAGACTACTCTTAATCCTTTCTCCTTTTTTTCTTATGCAAATTCTTGTGATTCACAGAAAGCTTTTTTGTTTTTGTTTCTTTCCTAGTGCTTGTCATTTCTGACAACATTTCAGGAAAAAACTATTTAAATTAGTCTACATAAATTGGCTTCCGAGTACCTTGGAAGCAGAGACAAATAAGGGGATTTTGCAATTCTATCAATTTAATAAATCTAAGAGAAGTAAAGTATTTGTAGCAGTGTTAAGTTCAGATCTCAGAAGAAATTAACAAGTATAATAATGCATTCACTTTCTAATCAAGTCACCCACCCAACTACAGGCAGTTCCCAGTTAACAATCACTCATTCAGTGATCACTCAAAGTTACAATGGCACTGAACAAGTGGTACTTACAATCAGTCCTTGAAGTTCCATTCAAACAAATATTGCCATAGTCATTGGATCGCAATCCGGGTGGCTGTCAACTACTTTGCACTAATTACATTTGAAGTACCCTGCAATCGAATGTTCACCATTTGTGACCTTCCTTGAAACTTCCCACAAGCAAAGTCAATCAGGGATCTCGTACTCAGTAATGTGTGCATGACTGCAGCAACCCCTTACTCACACTCTGCGAGCACATGCAAACGCACATGCAAACGCACTCTGCGAGCACATGCAAACGCACCTGTGCTTCAGCAACCACCTGCACACCCTCCTGCACCCAGCAGCAGCTCCTGCTGCCCAACCATGCTCGCACTGCAGCAGTCATGTACCCACTCGCTGGCCTTTTGTGAGCTGCCTGCAACTTCCTGCTGGCTTCCCCATTGACTTTGCATGTTGGAAGCATGCAGGAAGCCATAAGGAGATCCTTGCTTAATGAACTGTACACCTTCCTTAATAATAGTAACTGGGATTGTCAAGATTGCCCTTGCTAAGTGACTGACTTTCAGTAAGCAAATAGGAATTGACAGCCTATGGAGAATGGGGGGACATTATGGCTGAAAACAGCACCTGGATCAGTGGTGGGATGGGGCGTTGTCTTACCTGAACGCCTTTTCTCAGTACGGAGATGGAGAATTCACCAATGGGTTTTCTTTGTCTGCCTGCTCTTGAGACCAAGTAGTTAAACTTGACACGCCCCCTCTTGCTGGCCAGTCTTTAACGAGGGCGAAGTGACTGAAGATGGACGAGGTGTTGGCTCTCAAACCCCTACAATGGCCTGCCTGACCTTAAGGGTGGGTGTGAATTCTCCATCTCCGTACTGAGAAAAGGCGTTCAGGTAAGACAACGCCCCTTCTCCAGTACGGGAGATGGAGAATTCACCAATGGGACATACCAAAGCCCCCCTGTCCCAATGGGTGGGAAACAGATAAGGCCTAAACAGAGTCTCCAGCAACCACCTGCTGAAGGACCCGTCTCCCAAAGGAAGCATCTGCCGCAGCAAAACGGTCAATTTTGTAATGGCGTACAAATGGGGAGGGCGACGACCAAGTCGCAGCCCTACAAATCTCATCAATGGACGCCTGGGTGGACCATGCCGCAGAGGTCGCAGCGCTGCGAGTGGAATGTGCAGTAATACGCCTTGGAGCCGGCAGGGATGAGGACTGGTACGCCTCTGCAATACAGGCCCTGATCCACCTACCAATAGTACCAGAGGAAACCTTCTGACCCAAAGAGGCCAGACAGTAGGAAACAAATAGGGCCTCTGACCTACGAAAAGGCTCTGTACGTTTAATGTAACGCCGCAACGCCCTACGGACGTCTAGCGTCCTGTGGAAAAGTGAATTAACCTTGGGCACAAATGTGGGGTCTAGGCGAAGGACCACTCTATCGCTGTGAAAAATACAAAGGTCACTTCTGACCGATAACGCGGCCAACTCAGAGATGCGTCTGGCCGACGTGATCGCTATCAAGAACGCAACCTTGAGGGAGAGGTTCTGCAACGGAACAGTCCTTATTGGCTCGAAAGGAGGCTTTGTAAGAGCCCGAAGTACAAGAGGTAACTCCCAAGAAGGATACCTGTGTACCACGGGAGGCCTTGTGTTACAGGCACCCTTAATAAAAGCCCGAATCCTGGGATGGTGTGCCAGAGGAACTGAATCTGCACAGGTAAGTAATGTGGACAAGGCAGCCACCTGTCTGCGTATGGTTGCAGGGGCGAGGCCTTTGTCCAGACCATCTAAAAGATAGTCCACTATCTGAGGGATGGAAAGATTGCGTATGTCCAGTTGACGACTCCGACACCAAAGGCAAAAATTCTTCCAAGTAGAATCATAAATGTGATTGGTCGCCGGACGTCGGGAAGCTTGAATCATGGAAATGGCGCGAGAGAAAAACAGTTCTTGGGCCATTATGCAGCGCTCAAGTGCCAAACGGTCAGTTGTAACCATTGGGGTTCCGGATGTTGAAGGGACCCCTGATGCAACGACACCCGGTGAGGGGGAATCTTCCATGGAGGACATCTGGAAAGTGTCATCAAATCGGCAAACCACGGCCTCTGAGGCCAATACGGTGCCACCAGGATCACCTCCGCCTGTTCCCGAAGAATCTTGCGGATAGTCGCCGGTATGAGGGGCAGCGGAGGGAAGGCGTAAAGCAGACCCTGTGGCCACGGACTCCGCAGGGCGTCCATACCCTCCGCCCCTGGAAGGAGATAGCGGGAATAATACCTGGAGAGTTGAGCGTTGGTTGATGACGCAAACAGGTCGAGGACCGGTCGTCCAAAACGGTGAGATATTTCGGAGAACAGGTCCGGGTGTAGTCCCCACTCTGAGGGGTCCACTGTAGCTCGACCCAGAAGGTCTGCTTGTTGGTTGTTGACCCCCGAGATGTGCTCGGCCTTGATGGAGGCCAGGTTGAACTCCGCCCAGGAAATCAGGAGCCGTGCCTCGGACATCAGGAACCTGGACCTGGTGCCCCCCTGACGGTTTGACGTGTGCTTTGGACACCACGTTGACGTGTGCTTTGTACACCCGGCGAGCCAGCTCCCTGATGCTGACTACTCGCTCCTGGGAGAGATAGACCATGCAATTGGAGGTGTCTATCACGGCCCCCAGGTGCAAGAGTCTGGACGAGGGAACCGTCTGGCTTTTTTGGAAATTGACCGAGAAGCCGTGTAGTTGAAGTACCTGGATGGTGTGTCTCACGTCCTGCTGAGCAGCCTGGAAGGATGAGGCCTGAATCAGGATGTCGTCCAGGTAGCACTGGACGTGAATGGGAACCTTCCTCAACTGAGCGGCCAGTACGGCCAGGATTTTTGTGAATACCCTGGGTGCCGACAAAAGACCAAAGGGGAGGGCCCTGTATTGAAAGTGTTTGCCCTTGTAACAAAACCTCAGGGACCGGCGGTGAGCTGGATGAATGGGGATGTGAAGGTAAGCCTCTGTGAGGTCTATTGATGCTAAAAAATCCCCCTGTCTGATCCCTCCCAGTATGGACTGGAGAGATTGCATCTTGAACTTTTTGTAAGTGATGTAATGATTGAGATGCTTGAGGTCCAGAATAGCTCTCCACCCTCCTGAGGTTTGGGGCACTACAAAAAGGATGGAGTAAAACCCCTTTCCCCTATGGTCTGTTGGAACCGGTTCTATTGCCTGAATCTCTAAAAGATGTTGGATGGCCTCCTGCATAAGTTCCCGTTTCTGCGGGTTCCTGGAAACGGAACAAAGAATGAGTCATTCCGGGGGTGTGGCTAGAAACTCCAGGGACAGGCCGTACTGGATGGATTGCAGGACCCAGTTGTCCGTGGAGGAGAGTTCCCACTGATGGAAGAAGTGGGCCAGCCTCCCCCTGATGGGAAGGGACGTGTGTGAGTCATTTGAACTTTCTATATGGATGGGCTGCCCCTCGAAATGGCCGTTTAGTCTGTCCCTGCTGCCTAGGTCTAAACCCTGTTCTGTCGTAAGGACGGTCGTACGGCCTCTCTCTGGGAGTATAAGGGCGGGAAGTCTGGGTAGCTGATACACCCGCTGCCTGCCGAAAGGACTGCCTACGAAAGTAGGGGTTGGGACGCTTGTCGGACTTCTTATGTATATGGGCCATGACCTTGCGCTTATCTTTGTTCTCCACAAGATACGGGGCGAGTGACTCCCCAAATAAATTATTGCCCAGGTAAGGGGCAGACGCAAGACTCCATTTACGTCTGGTATCAGCCTGCCAATGTTTCAGCCATAACATCCTTCTGGCCGTGATGTTAGAAGCCAAGGACCTGGAGGCAAAAACGGCAGACTGGAGTGATGCGTCTGCAGCGTACTCAGTGGCCGCCACCATTTTGCTTAGGTCCTGATGAGTACGCAAGTCCTCGGCGGGGACCCTGGCCTGAAGCTGACGCAGCCAAAGAAGTGTGGTCCTGACAAAAAAGGATGCACAGCTGGCCGTTTTAATTGCCCAGGCCGCTGATTGATGTGTTTTTTTGAATGTATGCTCCCATTTTTTGTCGTCCGCTTTAAGCGCCTGTGTTAAGTCCCCAGCGACCGCCGTTTGGGATACCAGAGGGGTCCAAGCCTCGTCTACCTTAGGGACCTCCAGCGCATCACTGAGATCAGTGGAGGTGCTGAATAACTTTCTGTCGGTCCCACTAACGGAAGGAAATGAGGCCGGGGAAGGCCATGGCTTCTTAATCCCTTTAAGGAAGATGGAAGGACATGGAACATGATGTTCAGTAGCCACTGTCTCAAAGAATATTGGGTGAGGGTCGGTATCTAACGCGACTTGCGGTTGAGGGAATTGATCTGACCCTATGTTTGCGGTCGCTGTAGCCTTACGAAGTATTGACAGGAAATGAGCTGAATTAAAGAGACCCCCCGAAGTGGAGGTTTCAGGGGGAAGTTCCTCATCCTCTGAGAGCAGAAGACCCGGTTGCTCCCCACCTTGAGGGGAAGAGTAACCACTCATCGAAGAATGTGCAGGAGACATAGGCTCCTGAAGCATGGGAAACTCTGCGGGAATCTCGTAAGGGGGCATGGCTGAGGTGGAAGCCCCTTGGTCAGGTGAGTGAAGCAAGCGTTGGGCTAAGGCTCTATCCACCACCTTGGATAACAAGGCCTCAAGGCGCCCATCGGAAAAGATGTCTCCCAAGTCCGCCCCCCTGAGACCCGTTGTCGTGGGCGTAACTGTGGTCTCTGAAACTGAACCTGGGGATATTGCAGAGTGTTGAACCACCGTGGGGGGAGAACCTATGTTAACCAGAGTTCCCGGAATAGACCATACGCCCTGGGCAGAAGTAGATGGTCCTAAGGGAAGGTCAATTTCTGCATCCTCCAACTGCCTTGAATCTAGCCCGGCCTGCCTCTGCACTCTGGATAACTCCTTCTCCAGAGCCTGGTGTCTACGGCTGGCTTGGTTCTCCGCCAGCTTAGAAGGCTTCTTGAGCGTGTGTTTAGTTTTAGCTTTTGCCTTGCTTGCCGTCCCCTGTCCAGAGGATATATTGCAGCCATGACTGGAAGATGGAGTGGATTGAGGCAATGAAGAGCCTTCCATCCCAGTGGAGCAGTCTCAGACGGGCTGAGGTGACGCTCTGGCAGGCAAGTAGCTGGCGGAAGCGGAATTGGAACAAACACAGAGGCTGTTCCCCTGACCACCTGACCCAAAAATTAAGTTTCTCTCTGGGCAATGGTCACGGCCCTTGAGTTAGGCACCGAAGGCACGGTTGGAACCACACCCTGGGCTCCGCCCCGGAGGCCTTAGGTGGCCAGGCAATGTGCACCAGTGAAGAAAAATCCCCAATAAGGGCGCAGAGGGCTTGAAAGGACAATAGGTTCTGGCAAGGATCAAATCAATTGGAGGCTACTCAAGTTGTATATATATTGTAAGGCTATGTAATGATTAATATATGCACGCTAAATGTGGCCTGAAAGAGGACAGCTAATGAGGATCCGCCCTTTTGGGCCTAAAGGAGCTGCCACGTGGTGTTCAAAATGGCGGCCGTCAAAAATTGACCTATTTAATAATGACATGGGAAGATCCGTAATGGGTCAAATTCAGTTTTGAAGTCAGAAATTGTGCACCGAAGCTAGAGAGTTAATCAATTAAAGTAGGCCTTTGCAGCTCCTCGCCCCTAACATCGGCCTTAAAATGGCGGCCGCAGCTCGTTCCGTTAGTAAAAACGGCTCCGCGGGCTCAATTAACAATCTCCAGATGGCCGGATCGATTGCCAGAGCCGCGCTGAGAGCGATAACGAAATTTCCCCCTGCGACCCTGTTTCCGATCGCCAGGGAGGAAAAAGCCAAATTAAGCTTCGTTGCCTTTTTCGGCAACCAAAATGGCGTCCACGATCGCTCCAAACGGCCGAGAACGAGTCCGGAGGGCTGAAAATGCTCCCAATGCAGCACCACAGGCTGAGGAGCAATCGTATGCCAGAAAAGGGAAAGAACAGTCGTTCTTTCCAAATGTGGCCTGTTAGGGAGCTTTCCTCCCCCCCAGAGCCCTGGGGAGAGAATAAAAGAATTGGGAAGGGATTTCCCCCCCCCACTCCCTTACCTCCCTCAAGGGTGAATTTAAGTTAGCACTGATCCCAGTGCTAAGAAATTTTTTAAAAGGGGAAATCAAATTGGTAATTAGGATTGTTAGAAGGGATTTTTGAGGGAAAAGGAGAATTCACCAAAGACTTGCTAACCTGCTATTGACTGAGAGCCAAACCTGACACGTCGTCAAGAGCTGAGACCAAGTTAAAGACTGGCCAGCAAGAGGGGGCGTGTCAAGTTTAACTACTTGGTCTCAAGAGCAGGCAGACAAAGAAAACCCATTGGTGAATTCTCCATCTCCCGTACTGGAGAATCAGCAGTTCGCACTGGTTCAGCAGAACCAGTAGCTAAATTTTGATGAGTTCGGAGAACTGGCGGAATGCACACGGCTTCCAGAAGTCCAGTCTAGGCATTGGAGGCCTGGAGGAAGCCTCCTAGGCCTAGAACAGCCCACTGGAAATTTGTGGATACCACTTCCAGAAGTCATTTTTAGGCCTCGGAGGCCTGGAGAAGGCCTCCCAGGCATAGAATGGCCCTCTGGAAGTGCGTGGAGGCCACTTCCGAATGTCCGTTCTAGGTCTCGGTGACCCAGGTCTGCATCCAATAAGAGAACCGGTTGTTCTCTGACCTGGATGCTAAGTTTTGGACCACCAAAATCAGTGGCATTGTAACATTGAACAGTCACTAAACAAATGGCTGTAAGTTGAGTACTACTTGTAGCACATTAAGCCGTTTCAAAAAGGCTAAATAAGAGAAAGTATCTCAATCAAATTTGAACAGATTGTTATAAATAGAGCTCCCATTTGTTGTTCAGCCACACAGCAATCACTGATTTTTTTTTCATAATGGGTATATAGATTTACAGTAAAACAAATCTACTTATTTGAGTCTTCTGGGAAATATATTCCTAAAGTATTGGGCATGAAAAGCCTGCCATTGTGAATTATGGGAAAGATAAAACAGATGATGCTAATGTTATATATAAATGAGGAAAAAAACTAGAGCAAATACATGAATTTCTGTATTTTAGTATGGCATTTGTTAAAAATAGGAAACTGGATAAGTTTTAAGATGTAAATGCTGGTAATGGATGATCTGTTGCAAGGAATATATATTTATTGAAAGGAGCAAAATGGCTATGTTTAAGAGTAGTGCTTATGCCCATTTTGTATCATGAAATGTATGAAAAAATCTGGAAAGCAAAGATTATATTTACAAAGATTGAAAAGTACTGCGGGATACCATGAATAGAGTTGGTATAAAATACATTTGGCTGTTTCTTTTTTCTTATCTCAATACTTTAATTTTTTTTAGCTGACTTCTTGCCTGCGTTATACATAACATTGCTTATTCCAAAAGAGAATATGGGTTGCATTATAATAATTTTCCCTAGGAGACTTTTAAAAAACCAGAGATTTATTTCTATTTAAATCATGCAGAACTCGTTTTCAAGAACACCAGTCAAGACAATTAAACATATAATCTCAATAGAAGCAAGATAAACAATATTTAAACTGTCTCTCTCTCTCTCTGTGTGTATTCCTCTCCTTTGAGGTGGAAATTATTGTTTCATTTTGGCTCCCCTAGAATTCATGCAAAAGTCAGTCTCCTATAGATTTTCCTTGAATAAACTTCATGAGCCTTCATGTCTCATCCAATTTAATGTACTATTCTAAAACAAATGTACATAACTCCATTCTCCCATCCTCTGATAAAAGTTTAAGGACACAACCATTTTGTGCCCTTGATAATAACAACTTTTCTCCTCGTCCCCTCGTCCCCTCACAAGCACCTCTCAACACATCCCACAAAGGACTTATAGTCCTTTACCTATAAACTAAAGATATATGCCTATTTCATCCTCTCATTTTCTTTTGAGCTGTAATTCTTAGTTCAATGTATAAAGCAGTCTGCCTGGACTTTGGCCATGGATCCTTCTTAGCAACAGCACTTAGACTTATATACTGCTTTTACTTTTTTTATTTTTTATTTTTTATTTTATTTTTTCATTTCTACATTAATACTCAAAATTATTTTATTTCTATTTCTACCCTCCCTCTCACCCCCACCCCCCCGGACTTCCCAGAACTGATTACAGGGTTAAACACACATCATCCCAAGTCTAAATGTTACTACCCAAATATAAAGCAATCAAGTATAAACATACTTTAACTCAAATAAACTTATATACTGCTTCATAGGGCTTTACAGCACTCTCTAAGTGGTTTGCAGAGTCAGCATATTGCCACCAACAATCTGGGTCCTCGTTTTACCAACCTCAGAAGGATGGAAGGTTGAGTCAACCTTGAGCCAGTCAGGATTGAACTCCAGGCAGTGGGTAGAGTTAGCTTGTAATACTGCATTCTAACCACTGTGCCATTACCACTCTTATCTAGATCTGGGGCTACCAGAGGCCATCTAGATTTTCAATAGAGACTGTGATGTAAATAAAGATTCCAAGGATATTATATTTCTAGTAGAAACATATACTCCACCCATGAGCTATTGTCCATTCTCAGAGCTTTTCCTTAATTGATTTCATTATTATAATACTGACTACCAAGAGATGGTTTTCTATGCACCACCCCTGCACCAGCCCTCAAATATGAAAAAAATCAGAATTAAAACTAGAGGTATTAAAAACTATGAAAATCAACAGAAATCCTATTTTGAAAAGAAGCCAATAAAGCTTAAACAGCTGCTAAAGCTAATAAAGAGGTTAAGCCTCTCAAGTCAACAGGGATTGGATGCCAAAGAATGGGGTGATTATAGGAAACTTGATCCTGAGTTGATGGGAGACAGGCTACAACAGGGGTGTCAAACTCGCAATGTCACGTGACGTGTTGCGATGTATCGCAACTTTTTTCCATTGCCGGCAATGGGTTAGGCGTGGTTTTGCCATGACCTATCCGGCTGTGGGCTGGCAGATTGACACCCCTGGGCTACAACACTTGTGAGTCTCCTCAGATGACATTAGTGAGCGGGAAGAAGAAACCTACACATAAAGTCACATTTGTGAAGACAGCTTGGTTTTGAATTACAAGGATCTTGACGGTAATATTCAGCATTTTGTACTTCACCTGGAAACAAACCGTAGCCAATGCATTGTTTTTAGCACAAGTATCACATGGTTTCTAAGTATTCTCAGAGATCAACTGAAATTAACTGAAGTTTCAGATCTAGATACAAAGCAACTCTCATGGGTAGTTATACTAATCAAGGTAGAAGTTATCAGCATCTATGTGAACAATGTTAAGTTTACTTCTCCCTCGACTGACATACTGGTAATTTTTCCATTTAGCATGTTAACAGAAGACTAACAAAAGATATAAGCCACTTCTGTCTCTTTCCTCAGTCTGGGAAAATAGAGAGATTTGGACCCAAATTCTCATACTAACATACTTTTTCTGGAAAAAAAATACAAATAAAGACAACCCCCCTTTCCCCCCCCCCACCTTTCTGGAGTTGTAACCCTTCACAATAAGCATTTCAGTTTTGTCTGGCTAAGTCTCAATTTATTAATTTCCTTCCAACCCATTATCAACTCCAGGCAGGCCACAAGAGAAATCATATTATTAGAAAAAATATTGCAGAAGGTATCTGGTAACATCTGAATGTTTTTTAAATACTTATTTTATTTATATCCCACCTTTATTATTTTACTTGCGTACTGATACCAACTAGTCCTGACTCTTCTGATGGTTTGTCCCAGCAGCTTGTTGGTACTATAAAGCAATGGAGGCAGAGTGGAATATTAAGGGACATTATACCATAAATCTGATTTCAAGGAACATTTTTTTCCAAGCAACATTTATCTGAAATTCATATAAGAGAAGGAATCACTGTAAAGTAGGTCTCTTATACCCAGATCTCATGAACAATCCAGAAGGATACCATGGTTGAGGATATCGGAGCCTGCCAAGAGATGAAGAAGAATTTAAAAAAGCTCACATATCTTTTGTAAATCTCCTAAGAAGATGATACGCATATAGACTCTCAAATCCCAAAGCCTTCTCTGAAGCCATTCTGAAATAGGTCAAAATAATTTGATTTTTCAAATTTGTATTTACACAGACTGGCAAAGCCACCTGCTTCCTCCTGGTTTGTATGTAGTTGAGAAGCCACTATACTATTCTCTTCTAACCACAGATTAGAGACTGGCCTATAAGAAGACTTCCTTAGAAATATAGGTAGTTCTCATCAGTTTGTGGCAAGGACAGAAGCAGCACAAATAACTGGTGAAGTTCTGAGTGTGTTCATCTGTGTGGTGGACTGATGTTGTGGAAGTCAGCAGCAGAATGCAACTGCAGTTTCATCCTGGACCATGCTTTCTGGTGTGGAAAGCCCTCTGGAAGCCAGTGATGGTCTGGCGATCGGCTGTTTTTTGCTTAATTGACAAGCAACATCTGGCTGGATATGAAGGTGTGTCAATTCAATGGAGGAAGCAGCTAGAGAACTGTGGAACTGATGCATCCCTCTCTCCATTTTGAGCTCGCACTTGGGGCAGAGAGGCGGCTGACTGGACAGGCTGGCACACTGGACTACAGTTCCAGTGGCATCTGAAAAAGGGGGCTCTGGTGAAATGGAGGATTTGGATGTCCAGGTAGGAAACAAGAGTGGGAGAAGGTTGGCAGCCCTGTGAAACGACCAACCCGCTGTTTAATTGGACCCAGGCTGCAGCAGCCATTTCTGCTCTGTCTTTGTCTTCCTCCTGGGACTCCGAACCTGGAAGGATGGAAAATTGTAGTACTCCTACCAATGCAACTGGACGCAAAGAACAGCAAAACTGCTGTCCCCCCAAGATCTCCCACCCAGAGGTAAGCAGATCGCAATAGTTCAAGTCATCTCACTTCCACAACCAAGATCATCACAGTCCTATTTGGACACTACTCTTGTGTAATCCTAGAGAACAAAAATTATTAGGCATCACCATAGAGTAATTGACTCTGTGTCAATATTGTCATGCAGAATAGGCTGCATGTAAGAGATTTTATCTGTGAAAAAACCAACAATCCTAAATTACAAGATGCCACTATAATGGAAAAGTCTGATAACAGAAGGAGGCAGAGGGTTGGGGCAGTTCCCTCACCGCCGGAAACATCACAGTAGATTAAGCTTGCGATCAGAATATGTCTAGGGAACATACTTTTTCTGCTTCACGGCATAAAACTTTAAATGGGCTATGTGGTCTACCATATCAGATTTGAGTCAAATTTTCCTCCATCTGCCCTTGGGCTTCTAAAGTTCATTTATCTACTCTAGGGCCATTTCTGATCAGAAACAAAGCTCAGGTGTGCCAAGTGTCCTATCAAGTCCACGGTTCCTGTTATGAAAAAGGAATGGCTAGAATCACTGGTGGGACCAACACTAACTTCTAGAAATCTGTAAGAATTCAATAATCTTTTGGAGCAAAGTATGCCCCAGATCCATTGCCCCTGCCGAGATTAGATGCAAGTGCTAATCTTTTCACAATAATGGGAAGACTTAAAACATTACCTTCTTCTTAGTCAGAACAAAAGATCAAATAAAAGTATTTGATTTTTTGTATCGTACAATATATTGATCCTGTGACCCATTGTTTAATGCTATCTAATGTTGTCATGGCACCATGTGATAGCAGACATTGGCCAATGAAAAGTTGATAATAAATACTAATAATGATATTTCCTAACTTTATTCATTTTTAATACATGTGCTATTTTAAAAAGCCACTCTTTTCCACCAAGATTACAGCACATAGTTCTTTATTAACAATTATAACAGAAGATGAAAGGAAGAACCAAAAAAGTTCTCTGCAAACTCAAAATTAAAAAGAAAGTGAATAATAATATATTAAATTATCTTTTTCCTTTTAAAAGATCTCGCCGCCAATGGATGATAAGCATATAAAATTCCATTAATATCTAAGCTTCTTCACAGTAATTAACAACTTCACAACCACCTTAGCAAGGATAAGTCGATATGCTTCAACACAGCTCAAAAAGGTGTTATTTACTCTGGAGGAAGAAAGGAAATATATGAAAGAAAATGACCTATTAAAGCTGTTGGCATCCTCAAATCTCAACTGAAAGTGATGAATTTATTTTCAAAGTAGACTACTATTTTTTTCTTCTCTTTTTTAACAAATATGTGTGTGATTGAAGTTATTAATTCAGCACAGTTTCTCTTTCATGGGTACCCACGTTTCACTATATTATTATTATTATTATTATTATTATTATTATTATTATTATTATTATTATTATTATTATTATTATTATTATTATTATTATTATTATTATTATTATTATTATTATTATTATTATTATTATTATTATTGGAGGTCATCGAGTCCTGTGCCAAATCTGGGTCCCATATTTTAAAAATACCAACAATTTGAAATGGGTTGGTAGAACAGAGACTTGAAACTAAGCTTTACAACAGAGGTGGGGAACTATTGCCTTTATATGACTTGTAGACTTCAACTTCAGAATTCCTGAGCCACCATGCTGTCTCAGGAATTCTGGGAGTTGAAGTCTACAAGCCACATAAGGGCTATAGTTCCCACCCCTGCTCTACAAGGTTAAATTTGGCAAACTGATATACTGAGTCTTGGAATTGAAAATGAAGGGATATATAGGAGTATCTGAAGTTAGACCATAAATCGTTGATCTTGAATATTAGGAAAACAATGCAAAATAGTAAGAATAGTTTGGCAGTATGTTAAGGTCCCCCAACAGAATAACAGAGTTGGAAGAGATCTTGGAGATCTTCTAGTTCAACCCCCTGCTCAGGCAGGAAACCCTATACCATTTCAGACAAATGGTTGTCCAATCTCTTCTTTAAAACCTCCAGTGTTGAAGCACCCACAACTTTTGTAGGCAAGTCATTCCACTGATTAATTGTTCTGTCAGGAAATTTCTCTTTAGTTCTATGTTGTCTCCTTAATTAGTTTCTATCCATTGCTTCTTGTCCCACCTCCAGGTCTGTCTTTGTGACAGCTTCTTAGACATCGGAAAACTGCTATCATGTCACCCCTAGTCCTTCTTTTCATTAAACTAGACCTAGGCCTAGTTTAGATCTACACCTAGACATATTTATGCACAGCCCAGAAAGGCACCAGACATGGAGTTTTAATATGAATTATTGTTCAGAACAGAAATTGAACCCAGGAGCCATTTCTATATTTCTATAATTCTTGGAATCTGTATTGAGTTCAAAGGGACTTACTTCCACATAAATGTTCATTTGAGCCTAAATAATTTGTTTTCACTGTTTCGTGATGAAAGGATTTTCAAGGCAGTACACAAAAACATAGAAGTATGATTTAAAAAATTCAACAGACTTTAGCAATGCAGTGCAATCAGGCCATACAAATATGAATATGTAACGCATCCTAAAATATTAATTTAGAGCTGAAGGCTCTATATTATTGGAAACAAGGCAAGAGATTAAAGAAGCATCTCTAAGTGGTACTTTAATTTAAGTTGCTGTATCCAGCTGCTCTACTAATAGACTGAATGCTGGACTGAGATTTGTAAGTCATTGAGTAAATCTGTCTACAGGTGGGTCCATAAAAGAGAAAGGAGAGACTCTTCCAGCATAGTAATGTTTTGTCCAGTTCATATGTGTTCCCACAAAACTGCTGATGAAGTATAAAACATTTTCAATACACTGTCTTCATTCAATAATAATACATACAGTAACAGCCTATGCAGTATAGTCAACTCCAGTGGGTTAATTTCTGCAAAATATCTCCTAGTGTGAATTAGTCCTTTCTGACTGTTTCTGAAAGGAGAGCATAAAAAAAGATTCATCACCTGCTGTGTTCAATGGAGCTTGTATCTCCATTGGTTTTCCTTAGTGCCAGATCTGAGCCAGATCTGATAGGCTGCCTAATAACACTGTAATGCTGCCAGTTTTAAGAAAAACGGAACAACACCAAAGCTTTAGGTGATGAGGGATGAACAATGAACTGAAACAAAAGTAATAAAAGTAGTATTGGAAAGCATTAAGGGCCCCCCAGATCTCTTTATTGCTCTTTTAAAAAAAAAAAAAAGTCTGTTCCAAATGCTTTAGCATCATTAACTGTGATATTTAGAAATGTAAGCTCTAAGTAGGTGGCATTGTCTCGTTTAACACTACAGAGTAACATAACAGGCAGAGTAAATTTCATAGGAGAATTAGCTTGACACAGAGGCATAAAACTGATTTCCCTCTGCTGTTTTTGAACGATTACAAATGATAAGCATTGGTGATATGTCCAAGTATCAGTCAAAGAACAGAGTGCTTACAAGCGTGTGGGCGCTCCGGTCCTCAGGGCTCTACTCGGTCTCCAGGGAACTTAGATCCCCAGGCCCGGGATCACCGGCTGATGCTATGCAATGCCAGGTCAGTGGTGAACAAAGCCCCCCTCATTCAAGATCTTATACAAGAGGGGGGTGCGGACCTGGCAGGTATCACCGAGACCTGGCTGGGCACGGAAG
>NW_015387857.1:128084-131245 GCF_001527695.2 Protobothrops mucrosquamatus
CTGGCCTAGGGGTATTTTAAAGGGGTTTTAAATTAAATTTTTAGTAGAAGCGGCCAAATTTAAATAGTTATTTTTAATCTTTTTAAATTTTGTATTGTATCACTGTTTTAAACTGGCTGTAAGCCGCCCTGAGTCCTCCGGGAGAAGGGCGGGGTATAAATTTAATAAAATCTAAAATCTAAATCTAAATCTAAATCTAAAAGGTAACCTGTGGTTAACTCAGAGAGAAACGCAAGATGAAAAATGAAAATACATATATGCAAAAAAGCAAAAAAAAAAAGAGGAATAATATGTCTTTAAAAACCTATTACGTTATTTTTAATGTTTGAAGATAGAGAAGCAACTCCTCAAATGTACTTAAAAATTACTGGAATATACCGTCTTATCCTTTAAAAAAAATGGAACTGCAAATTCTATGCAGTTGCATCAATGCTTGTTGCAGAACTTGTGGGAGAAATTATACAAACTTCCAAAAGACATTTAATGTGTTGGACTCATTTTCTTCTTCAAAAAGTGACCACCACATTTCCAGCTAAACATATCTGAACTCTATGAAGAGATGCCTTGGCTTATCCTTTTGATCCAATGTTGCTCAGTGGCATTAAATAAATTTTAAAACACCCCCAAATTAAATTCAATTCCTGGAGAATAAAGAGGCATAACCATGAAGATTTTTTTTTTTTTTGCAAGCAACCCTACTACTGAATTAGGCAATTCATAAATCACAGCTCCCTTTCCTTTACGTTCTATACACAAATTGTAAGGAGGAAAGGAGATGATCATTTAAAGGAAACTTGATGATTATAGTCCACTTACAGTATAATGGCAAGATCCCAATGACCCATTTCCTATTTTAACAGACATGAGCCATGCACTGTTTCTGTAAGGGGAGAATGTACAATAAAGCATATTCTCCACCCTCTGCCTCGCCCTTCACATCCTGCAACCCAGTATTTTTAGAACTGCAAGCAACCAGTTCTATGGACAGCCACAGAAATTAATTAATTAAAATTGTTGCTTATTTTCTGCAACTACCGATAAAGGAGAATATTTGTAGCTCGGGGTTGAAATGAGGGGGCCCTTGGTGTTCTCTGAGCTTGGTTGCTTTATTGCCGACATTTCATTATCCAAACTAAATAACATACCAGCATCACTAGAACATCACCAGCACTGATGATGTTATCTAGTTTAGGTAATGAAATGTTTGCAAGAAAACAACTATGCTCAGAAAGCACCAAGGATCCTTCTCCTTTATGCAACTATTTAAGGGATCAAATTAAATTGCCATTGTTCCAAATGTAGAGATGAGATGCTCTGTCATGCCATAGGTCAGTGATGGCGAACCTTTTAGAGACTGAGTGCCCAAATTACAAGCCAAAACCCACTTATGCATTGTCGAGTGCTGGGTGGGTGTGGCCAATTGAGTGGGTGTGGCTGCAGTGGTAACAGCAGACTGGATGGGACTAAAAAGTTCAATCAATTCCAACTTTGCAAGATCTTTTTTTTTCCCGCAGGAAGTTGAAATTGACTGATTGAACCTTTTTTTTTCCACATGGCGGTGGAGGCCTAAAGCGAAAAAGTTTTATAAAACCCATTTGAAGGCCTAGGACTGGGGCGACGGCACGCGTGCCCACAGATAGGGCTCTGAGTGCCGCCTCTGGCACCCGTGCCATAGGTTCGCCACCACTGCCATAGGTGGTGATTTACGGTAGCATGCTCTCTTGTGACAAGGACACAGGTATAGTACAATGGCTTTTGTAATTGCCACTAATGAAACCACACAACTGAAGGGTGGACTCAGCTACACAAGCTTGTTTGTTTAAAAAAAGATATGCATCAATCAACTCCTAGAAGATAGGATTATATTGTGGCATTCTGGGTAGCCTCTCCGAAGTTTTTTCTCCAGATCACAGCAGTCAGCTTACCTCCATCTCCATAAATAAGACAAAAGTGGGAAACTGCACTGTGATCCTCCTGTTATATNAAGGATGGAAGGCTGAGTCAATCTTGAGCCAGTGAGAATCGAACTGCCAAACTGCTGGCAGTCAGCAGTCAGCAGAATTAGCCTGCAATATTGCATTCTAACCATTGCACCACCTCGGCTCTTATAGAGTCCCAAGACCAGCTAGGACAGTAGTTCTCAACCTTTTTAATGCCGCGACCCCAACCGGTCGTAAGTCGAGGACTAAACCGGTCGTAAGTCAAGGACTAAACCGGTCATAAGTCGAGGACTAAACCGGTCGTAAGTCGAGGACTACCCAACCGGTCGTAAGTCGAGGACTTTCCCTACCCGGGAGCGCCGCGCATGCGTGGTTCCGCCCCCTGCGCCGGCCGAGGCGTAGCTGGCAAGCGGCAGAGATGGAGCAGGCCGACCACCAGCTGGCCCAGCCCAAGGGAGATAAGGCACCCACCGGAAAAGGGGAAAAAATGGCGGACAAAAAAAATGGTGGACAGGCTTGCTTGGCGACCCCCGTGAAATGGTCGATCGACCCCAAATGGGGTCCTGACCCACAGGTTGAGAACCACTGAGCTAGGAGAAGGCAGTCCTTCAGCAGGCCAATTGGAATCTTGAAGGTTTCTCAGGCTCCTCCTCCATGCGCCTCTGAAATTTGCACCAAGCCCCTAACAGTGCATATGAACCAGATGCTAGGTTCAAAGTCTCATTAATCAGGTTTAATGTAAGGAAAAAGTGATCTGAATTACAGACACTTAGAAACAAGGACTACTTATATACCTAATTAAGTATATAGGTGGTCCCTTGACTTACGACTGTAATTGAGCCTGGAATTATAGTCATAGGTTGTGCCAGTTGTTAAATGGGTCATCATAAGACTGCACTTCGTTTTATGCCCTTTTCTGCAGCCATTATTAAGCATATGCCTTGGTCATTAAATGAATGCCTCAATCATTAAGTGATTGCAATTTAACTAGAAAATGGAAGTAAATGCCAGTTTATGATAATAAATGTTGCAAATCTTGGTCATGTGAGCCAGGATGCTGCCAATAGTCATAAATGTTCACTAGTGCACAAAATGCGATCATATGATTGGGCAAGGGAGGGGGTTGAACTTTGAATCTGGATCATTACACATTTGGGGAGGGGCATCTATTGTAATTCTGAACAGTTGCTAAGCGATCAGTTGTAAGTCAAGGACTACCTG
>NW_015387858.1:0-10427 GCF_001527695.2 Protobothrops mucrosquamatus
ACCCCATGTAGAGCCGGCCCCGCGGCTCCCAAAGCACCAGCCACGCTGGCTCCGGCCCCGGGGGGCAGCCCGGCTAGACACACACCCGCCTGCAGCCGCCCCACCAGCATCACTGCCCACCCTGCACGGCCCCATGTAGAGAGGGCCCCCGCGGCTCCCACAGCACAGGGGGCAGCCGGCCGCTGCCGCCCCTCACACCCCCGCCCGCAGCACCCCCGCCGCCCCTGCCTCTTGCGCCTGCAGCCATTATTGCCCTAGCAGAGCTGAAGATCAAGAGAAACTTACCACCCCAGTCTCCTCCAGGTATCTTCGGAACTAACTAGGACAGTGGTTCTCAACCTGTGGGTCGGGACCCCATTTGGGGTCGATCGACCATTTCATGGGGGTCGCCAAGCAAGGCTATCCGCCATTTTTTTTGTCCGCCATTTTTTTCCCCTTTTCTGGCGGGTGCCTTACCTCCCTTGGGCTGGGCCAGCTGGTGGTCGGCCTGCTCCGTCTCTGCCACTTGCCAGCTACGCCTCGGCCGGCGCAGGGGGCGGAACCACGCATGCGTGGCGCTCCCGGGCAGGGAAAGTCCTCGACTTACGACCGGTTGGGTAGCCCTCGACTTACGACCTGTTGGGTAGTCCTCGATTTACGACCGGTTTAGTCCTCGACTTACGACCGGTTTAGTCCTCGACTTACGACCGGTTGGGGTCACGGCATTAAAAAGGTTGAGAACCACTGAACTAGGAGATGGTGTAGTTGGGTAGCAGAAAGGGGTGCTAAGTCCCTGCCAATTCGCCTTCGCTGCAGACAACTTGCATGTGCAAAGTTTGCCGGCCGGGTGTTTTGGTGTGCTCAGCCGCAATTCCGATTGGCTTTCGAAAGCCAATAGGGGGAGTAGCATAGCTCATTCAAAAGTTGAAAAAAAAACCATCCAAAAAAGGTGCCGGAACGCCGTTCTGAGCGTTCTATGAGAAAAAAAAAGCCCTGCAGATTAGTCTTCAAATATCAAAAAGGAGGACATGTAGGAGGGCACTTTTCGAGGGAGGACAGAGCTTAAAAAAGGAGGACGGTTGGTCACCTTATTAAAAATACTTCAAAGAACTATTGGAAATGCAAACCAAGACCAGGTACTTATTACCATATCTGGGTGGACATGCCCTAAAAGCAAAAAAGATTTGGGGTTAAAATACATTTACGTGTTGGAGAAAATGACCCCCCAAAAAAACAACAAATAGACTTTAAACCAGAATTATTTTTGTTAGGAATAACAGGAGCTAATTATGAGAAAGATTGTAGATATTGAATACGACGCGTACTAACGGCAGCAAAGAATTGTATTTGCCCAACGTTGGAAAAACGAAAACTTACCAGCTGAAGAAGTGCTAATTAAAGAAAATTCTAGAGTGGGCAGAAATGGATAGATGGACTTTAAAGAGAAAAAAGAAAGAAGACTCAGTGTACTTTAGAACATGGGATAATTTCTATCAGTGGCTAGAAAGACGAATTAGAGAGAAAGGAATGTGATATGTAACTTTGAATATGTATTAGCAAGAAGAAGGACGAGGGGGGACATGATAGCAGTGTTCCAATATCTCAGGGGCTGCCCCAAAGAAGAGGGAGTCAAGCTATTCTCCAAAGGACCTGAAGGCAGGACGAGAAGCAACGGATGGAAACTGATCAAGTAGAGAAGCAACCTAGAACTAAGGAGAAACTTCCTGACAGTTAGAACAATTAACCAGTGGAACAACCTGCCTCCAGAAGCGGTGAATGCTCCAACACTGGAAGTTTTTAAGAAGAGACTGGACAGCCATTTGTCTGAAATGGTGTAGGGTTCCCGCCTGAGCAGGGGGTTGGACTCGATGACCTCCAAGGTCCCTTCCAATTTTACTATTATTATTATTATTATTATTATTATTATTATTATTATTATTATTATTATTATTATTAATCATCGCACAGTCAGCCAGATGTTCAGACTGGATTTGGCATTTTGTCTACCTATCGAGTCCTTACACAGGACCTGGGATAGGCAGATGTGGATGTTTGATGGTATTACAGATATCGTCGCAGGATGGAAGCAGTTGTTGTTGTTGTTGTTGTTGTTATTATTATTATTATTATTATATTATAAGATTGAATGATTAATTAACATATTGTTTATGATTAACTATTTTCTATTATTGTTTGTTAAATACACGAACCCAGACATTATGCTGTTTGCTAAATATTGAGAATGTTACTTGGAGCAACCTCAACCCCAACCCTAACCTTAATCCCAGCCCTAGCCCCGACCCTACCTTATTCCTAACCCCATAAAAACTAATAAAATCTATACCAAAAAAAAAGAATGTTGGAAGGAACGATATAAATTTGCCCGTCAGTCTGTCCATCCACCTATTTTATCTGCTAGTCAGTTTTCCATCTGTGCTTCCGTCCATCTAGCTCTTGTGTCCACCTGTTTCTCCATTTATCTTGTCCATTCAGCCATCTCTCTCTCTCTGTCACTCACCCCGTTCCTCTTTCCAACCATCTATCCGTCTCCGGCTTTTGTCCCTCTGGCCATCTGTCTTTCTGCCCGGCCATCCGTCTCTGCCGGCCGGCCCTTCCATCTGTCAGCCCTTCTCTCGGCTTATTGACCCACCTGTCTATCTGTCTGTCTGTCCGTCCGTCAGTGGTGACCTCTGCCCATCCCGCCATCTGTCTCTCTCTGCCCATCTCTCCGCCCTTCCGCAGAATAAATCCCTCAAAAATGGAAGTAAGTATGAGTTTAAACTCATACTGGGAAGGGGGGAAGGAGGAAATTTGGAAAAATACCCCAATAAATCTGTGCAGGAGAGGCAGTTGGGCAGTACTCACAAGTTCACTCATTCCTGCTTACTTTTGATCCTATGAGCTGCTTTTATGGGGTTGAAATATGTTCCAGAAGCCTTGCTCTGAAGGCTTTCTCTCCTGTGTAACAGAATAACAGAATTGGAAGGTACCTTAGAGGTCATCTAGTCCAACCCCCTGCTCAGGCAGGAAACCCAATAGCACTTCAGACAAATGGTTGTCCAATCTCTTCTTAAAAACCTCCAGTGTTGAAACACCCACAACTTCTGGAGGCAGGTTGTTCCACTGATTAATTGTTCTCACTGTCAGGAAGTTTCTCCTTAGTTCTAGTTTGATTCTCTCTTCGATGAGTTTCCATCAGTCGCTTCTTGTCCTGCCTTCGGGCGCTTTGGAGAATAGCTTGACTCCCTCTTCTTTGGGGCAGCCCCACAAATATTGGAAGACTGTGATCATATCACCCCTCGTCCTTCTTTTCATTAAGCTGTTGTTGTTAGTTGCAAAGTCGTGTCCGACCCATCGCGACCCCATGGAAGGGACCTTGGAGGTCATCGAGTCCAACCCCCTGCTCAGGCAGGAAACCCTACACCATTTTGGACAAATGGCTGTCCAGTCTCTTCTTAAAAACTTCCAGTGTTGGAGCATTTACCGCTTCTGGAGGCAGGTAGTTCCACTGGTTAATTGTTCTAACTGTCAGGAAGTTTCTCCTTAGTTCTAGGTTGCTTCTCTCCTTGATTAGTTTCCATCCGTTGCTTCTTGTCCTGCCTTCAGGTGCTTTGGAGAATAGCTTGACTCCCTCTTCTTTGGGGCAGCCCCTGAGATACTGGAAGACTGCTATCATGTCCCCCCTTGTCCTTCTCTTCATTAAACTAGACATACCCAATTCCAGCAACCGATCCTTATATGTTTTATCCTCCAGTCCCCTAATCATCTTTGTTGCTCTTCTCTGTACTCTTTCTACATCTTTTTTACATCGTGGTGACCAAAACTGGATGCAGTATTCCAAGTGTGGCCTTACCAAGGCTGTGGCTGTGCTCACATATTATTGGATGCTTTCATTCTTGTGAGGTAATTGAACAGAGGACCATTTCTACAGCGATCAACTTTTAAGTTCCTTTTTTGTGCTGACTATAAAAGTCAACGTAATCCATTTTTCCTGTTCTCCTGCTTCCTGGATACCCCAATTTTTTTATCACGCTTTTAAATGATCTTCCGACTCGGTTGCTTATTGCAAAAGGTAAACCGAGGCAAAACGTAGGTCTAGATTTAGCCGACGCTTTGCTGCAGTCCTTGAAAGTATGAAAAAGCGTGTGTTTTTTTTCTTTCTGGAAAATGTAAAAGCAACCTGGATGGGGTGAATAATGAAGACCTGTCTACATTCAGCCTTCTGTCTTCTTTTCCTTTAACACGCCTGGCTGTAAGCAAGATATTCCTTTTGTTTCTTCAGCTGCTCGGCGACCGCAGTCCAAAGCAAGATTGCCGTGCTGTTTTATCTGAGTCTGCATGCACATTTTGGCACTTTTCCCAGAGTTTTTGCCTTCTCTTTCCTCTTCTCGCTTAACGCCTCTCTGCAAAAAAAACCCAAAAAAACCAAACCAGCGTCCTGCAGCATTTTAATCGCCGTCCTGTCCCGAAAGCTACTTCGAGGTATGTGTTTCCTTAAACGGGATCTTTGCAAAAGAAACCCAAATGAAATGAAAAAAGACTTTCCCCCCTCTCTACTTTTGGGGGACCCTCCCAGGTCAAACCGTTCCGGAGGGCGTTATAATTTTAAACAGAGCGAGATCGACAAGCCTAAAGCGGAATGGAACCCTCTTTTATCATTCGTAAAATTTATCATTTTTCACACCTGCACTTAGCCACAGTACCCCATAACATAAATGTAATGAAAGCAAGGAAAGCAACTTAGAGGCTTAACCTGTGGCCAAGCACTCTCTCGCTGCCTATTCTTGGATCCATGCTTTCAATGAAGCTAATAATAATAATAATAATAATAATAATAATAACAATAATAATAATAATAATAATGCCTATCCCAGGTCCTTGGTAAGGACTCGATAGGTAGACAAAATGCCAAATCCAGTCTGAACATCTGGCTGACTGTGCGATGATGATGATGATGATGATGATGATGATGATGATGATAATAATAATAATAATAATAATAATAATAATAATAATAATAATAATAATAATACAAGTTGGAAGGGACCTTGGAGGTCATCGAGTCCAACCCCCTGCTCAGGCAGGGAACCCTATACCATTTCGGACAAATGGCTGTTCAGTCTCTTCTTAAAAACTTCCAGTGTTGGAGCATTCACCACTTCTGGAGGCAGGTTGTTCCACTGGTTAATTGTTCTAACTGTCAGGAAGTTTCTCCTTAGTTCTAGGTTGTATGTATAAAAATCCAGCCACTAGAGGGTGGCAAAGAGTTGGACTTTTCTGCCCCCGTTTGCTGTGGCCCCTAGTGGCCACCCAGAGTTTTGCAACCCAAATGCAAATAGCCCTTGACTTACCAGCGTTTGTTTAGTGACCATTCAAAGTCACAACAGCCCTGAAAAAAGTGATTTGGGAGCCTTTTTCACATGACCCGTAGACGTGTGATCAAAATTCAGACGCTTGGCAACAGGCTCACGTTTACGACGGTTGCAGCGTCCCGGGGGGGTCAGGTGACCCCCCCTTTTTGCAACCTTCCGGCAAGCAAAGTCAACGGCGAATCCAGATTCACTTTACGACTGTGTTACTAGCTTAACGACGGCAGCGATCCGTTTAACAACGGTGGTAAGAAAGCTTGCAAAACGGGGCCAAACTCAGCTGGCAACTGCCTCGCTTAGCAGTGGAAGTTTTGGATGCGATTGTGGTCGTACGTTGAGGACCTGTATGGTGGTCTGCAGGGAGCAAAAGAGGACCCCAAACTCTTCTATTGATTAATTGTTTTTACTGTCAGGAAATTTCTCCTTATCTCCAAGTTGGATTTCTCTTTAAAGAGCTGAACAGAAGAACAGAGTAGAAAGGGATCTCAGAGATCTTCCAATCCAGCCCCCTGCTCAAGCAGGAGACACTATATCATTTCAGATAGGTGGCTGTCCAGTCTCTTCTTAAAAGCTTCCAGTGATGAAGCACCCACAACTTCTGGAGGCAGGTTGTTCCACTGGTTAATTGTTCTCATTATCAGGAAGTTTCTCCTTAGTTCTAGGTTGCTTCTCTCCTTGATGAGTTTCCATCCGTTGCTTCTTGTCCTGCCTTCAGGTGCTTTGGAGAATAGCTTGACTCCCTCTTCTTTGGGGCAGCCCCTGAGATATTGGAACACTGCTATCCTGTCCCCCCTCGTCCTTCTCTTCCTTAAACTAGACATGCCCAATTCCTGCAACCGGTTCTTCATATGGTTTGGTTTCCACCCGTTGCTTCTCGTCCTGCCTCCAGATGCTTTGGAGAATAAATTGTTTCTAGGCCTAATTTCACCCCTGCATTTTTGCAAGACTTTTGACTGCTTACAAAAACTCCAACTGACTTTGAGCTATAAAGCTGTAAAGCTACGGACAGGCCTAACCTTTTACAAAATTGAAGAATTAGTAAACATTTGCAAACACACACACACACACCCCTCCACTTTTTCCAAGAACTGACATGTTCATCGGAAGGGACGTGAATATTTACACAGGTGACCTTTTTATACTGTTTAACCTACAGGAGCGTCTGGGGATGTTATAAATTCTTCCTCCCCAGCATCAACTGTTGAGATGCTCTAAATTATGTCTGCCACGCCCGACCTATATGATATTCACACCCATAATAACATCGAGATATTAAGGATGCAAAGATGAACATTAAGATTGCACACAGCTTGCCTTACGATGGGGGGAAAAAAACCCAAATAGAATTCATAAACCTACATTAAATCATTACAGCCAAACATTAAATCCACTGATTTTTAATAGTAATAGGATGCTGCTGCTGCATTGAAACTGATCCTTGTACATACGGTACCGTACGGGGGGAAAAAGATACATAAATAAAACGCGAATCTACTCGACAGAACGAAGAATGTCTAATAAAATCTACACTATAATAAACAAGAAAAATAGAATAGAGGGTAAAAAAAAATGCCCTCAAGTTGAGCTCAGCTTCTGTAGATCAAAACGGCGTGGGAAACTGGCCTAGGAAATAGAATAGAATAACAGACTTGGAAGGGACCTTGGAGGTCATCTAGTCCAGCCCCTTGCTATACTATCGCACACCTTTGAGTAGTGGGCCAGTTGCGCCAATCCTTGGACCGGGAGACCCTGCTCGCCGTCTACTGTTCTCGTCACCTCCTGCTCAGATTGCACACAGTCCTGGACTTACAACGGTTTACTTAGTGACGATTCAAAGTTACAACGGGACTTATGAAAAAAGGGACTTATGACTTAGCAGCACTGGCAAGAAAGCATAAAATGGGGCGAGGCTCAATGGTCGCGGACAACCTGTACTTATTTCGTTGGTGGATGTTTTTATGGTTTGCCGCGCCTTTTAAACTGTTTAGATTGTTTTAGAATTGTAGAATTGTCAGCTGCCCGGAATCACTTGGTAAAGATGGGCAGTTGTAGAAATTGAATCAATCAATCAATCAATCAATCAATAGTCTGCAGCTGGATAGTGGGCTAGGCAAGTGACTCAAAGGGACCCTTTCCCAGTGGTGGGATTCAGCCGGTTCGCACCGCTTCGGCAGAACCGGTAGCTAGTTTTTGGTTGCCCAGGCCCAGAATGGACTTCCGGAAGCGGCATCCACAGAGAGAACTGGTTGTTCACCTGTTTGAATCCAACCACTGCCCTTTCTAATTTCTTGGGGTATCAAGGAGTCAGGAGGAGAAAGGTGCTTTCAGATATAGAATAGAATAGAATAGAATAGAATAGAATAGAATAGAATAGAACAGAATAGAATAGATATTGGAATATAGAATAGAATAGAATAGAATTACAGAATAGGAATAGGAATAGAATAGAATAGAATAGAATAGAATAGAATAGAATAGAATAGAATAGAATAGAATAGAATTACAGAATAGAATAGAATAGAATAGAATAGAATAGAATAGAATAGAATAGAATAGAATAGAATAGAATAGATCTTGGAATATAGAATAGAATAGATCTTGGAATATAGAATAGAATAGAATAGAATAGAATAGAATAGAATAGAATGGAATGGAATGGAATGGAATGGAATGGGATGGGATGGGATGGGATGGGATATTGGAATATAGAACAGAATAGGAATAGAATAGAATAGAATAGAATAGAATAGAATAGAATAGAATAGAATAACAGAGTTGGAAGGGACCTTGGAGGTCATCTAGTCCAACTCCCTGCTCAGGCAGGAAACCCTATACTATATCAGACAAATGGTTGCCCAGCCTCTTCTTAAAAACTTCCAAGACTTGCAAGATTGATGTACGCTTTTATCAGGCAGACCAAAGTAACAATCAGACAAGCTGATTCTACTTTATCGTAAGATTACATCAACAGAATCTTGTAAGCTGGAAAGTAGAATCCTGCTCTCGTCTCCTTTACACCTTGAGAAATTAGGGAAGGTCCCTTTGGAGCCCCACCCACTATTCATCCGAGGACTACGTTGCCTCTAATCTGATCGTTCCCTGAGTAACATCTTTGGACCTGCCCTCCCAAGGTCATTCTTATGTACCAGGGGTAGTCAACCTTGGCTCTTTTATGACTCGTGGACTTCAATTCCCAGAATTCCTGAGCCTGCTTAGCTTAGCTTAGCTTAGCTGGCTCAGGAATTCTGGGAGTTGAAGTCCACGAGTCATAAAAGAGCCAAGGTTGACTACCCCTGGTATATACCATGACTTCATCAACACAGCCATCTCATTCTTCGCAATAACATAGAGCTGGTTTACTACTGCCTGTCTCCTTCCACTTTCAATTTCTCTATCTGGTTTATAGCCCCGATTCTCATCTGAAAAGCGTTATCCATGGAAATTAGGCCCCATAAAACTAGTTACTCATTAAGCAAAATCCATTGAGATGTTAGGCTCTTAGAGTTTCTGGGAAAGGAAGGACCTGTAGACAGGAGACCTCAGATTCTCCTTCTCACCAAATGTCCAGATGCAAATTTCCAAGGACAAAGACCGACGCGGATCTTAATTTGTTAAAAAGACGTCGCTGGAGTAAGCTGTGCGCATTAAGGACCCGGAGTTGTTGCAAAAAGGTGGTTTTGAAAAAGGCTGATTTTGCACGGGCTTCTCCAGAGCTTTGATCAACTATTTTCCATGCAAGATGTCCTCAGTTGCTAAGGCCAACAAAGCCCAGTCAATCCCAAGAGATAATCTCTGATTTATGAACTCCTCAGAATTCAAATCAACCGCACAGCCAACCTGCAACAGCCAACCCACATCTGAACCATCACAAGACCCTTGCTTGACATGCCCACATCTGAGCCATCACAAGACATCCCCCCACTTGACATGCCCACACCTGAGCCATCACAAGACCCTCCCTTGACACGCCCACACCTGAGCCATCGCAAGACCCTCACTTGACACACCTACACCTGAGCCATCGCAAGACCCTCGCTTGACATGCCCACACCTGAGCCATCATAAGACCCTCCCTTGACACACCCACTTCTGACCCATCAGAAGACCTACTGACCACACAAAGTCTTTATAAGCAGAAAAACACCGACACAGGCACCCACCCTAAACTGCACTGAAGACGCAGCCTGGTAACGAAACGTTCAGAAACCACCCCACAAGCTCGGAGAACGAAACTCGCCCTCATAATCTCAAACTTAATTTTACCAAAACACCATCGTGATCCACAAGGTAAACACAATATTTTCTGTTTTAAGCCAGGTTATATTGAGTTGAGTGGAATTCAGATGTATCTACTCTACCGTGATGGATGGATGGTGTCTGGCTGGCTGATCTTCATGACAGTTCAGCCTGAAGGAAACCTATGTGCTTTCTAACAGCCAACACCAATGTGAGAATGGTGCGCAATCCATCGCCTCTTAATTAGATGCTATGGATCTAAAATTTAGGTCACTCACATGCTGATGTTCCCGTAGATTAAGAAAACGCCTGTTTCAAAACTGCATTTAAGCTTTGGCAATCGGTCTCCTTACAAAGCAAGGCACGCCAGAGCAATTTGGCGCTATCTTTTTATCAGCCTTCCAAAGCGACTTCCAAATAAATGTGTAAAATTATTCAACTCACGGAGATGACAACGTCGGCGACAAATACATCAAAATTACCACTTCTGCCACCTTACAGCAGCCAAGCAAGAACAAATTCCTCCGAGAAATAGATAAGACTTTGTTGTGCTTCTTGTCAAAGAAAACATCTTCTTTCAATACAGGGGGGTCCTCGACTTACAACAATTCGGTTAGTGATTATTCCAAGTTACAACAACACCAAAAAAAGTGACCTGACCATTTTTTTTCACGCTTACGACCCATTGCAGCGTTCCCCGCAGTCACGTGATCGAAATTCAGAGGCTTGGCAACTGGCATGTACCTATGATGGTTGCACTGTCGTCCCGTCCCCCCGGGAGTCACGTGATCCCCTTTTGCGACCTTCCCACAAGCAAAGTCGACGGGGAAGCCGGATCCACTT
>NW_015387858.1:11476-21631 GCF_001527695.2 Protobothrops mucrosquamatus
CAGAGCTTTTTATTCCTTCCAACCGGCCCAGCCCATCCACACAAAAGACAAACACGGGCAGGCCTAGTTTCCAAGGGCAGAGAGAAGCTTAGAAAAGGATAGTAGAGAGTTTGGAGGAAAAAAAATTCAGAGAAGAGCAACTGAGGTGATCCAAGCCCTGGAGACTATACTACATACTAGTCACCATACTACAAAAAAAAGATCTTGTGACCTTGGAAAAAGTTCAGAGAGGAGCAACTAAGGCGATCCAAGCCCTGGAGACTAAAACATACGAAGACCGGCTGCGGGACTTGGATTTGGCTAGTCTAAAGAAAAGAAGAAACAGGGGAGAGATGATAGCAGAGTTCCAGTATTTGAGGGGCTGCCACAAGGAAGAGGGGGTCAGATTGTTCACCAAAGCACCAGAGGGAAGGACGAGAAACAATGGTTGGAAGCTGATCAAGGAGAGAAGCAACCAGGAATTAAGAGAAATTTCCTGACAGTGAGGACAATCAACCAGTGGAACAGCTGGCCACCAGAAATCGTGGGCGCTCCATCACTGGAGATTTTTAAGAGGAGACTGGACATTCACCTATTCTATTCTATTCTATTCTATTCTATTCTATTCTATTCTATTCTATTCTATTCTATTCTATTCTATTCTATTCTTATTCCATTCCATATTCTATTCTATTCTATTCTATTCTATTCTATTCTTATTCCATTCTATATTCTATTCTATTCTATTCTATTCTATTCTATGCAACTAATTGGGAGCTCTGCTAAAGGACATCAACCCTGTTTTGGGAAGGACAGATATGGAAGGTGAAGCTCGAAGACTTTGGACACCTAATGAGAAGAGAAGACTCCTTGGAAAAGACCCAGATGTTGGGCAAGATGGAAGTCAAAAGGAGAAGGGGACGGCAGAGGAGGAGATGGTTAGATTGTGGGTGCTTCTTCGCTGGAGGTTTTTAAGAGGAGACGACAGTCACTTGTCTGAAATAGTATAGGTTCTCCTGCTTGAGCAGGGGGTTGGACTAGATGACTTAGAAGGTCCCTTCCAGCTCAGGTAGGTAGGTAGGTAGGTAGGTAGGTAGGTAGATAGATAGATAGATAGATAGATAGATAGATAGATAGATAGATAGATAGGGGAGAGAGGGAGAGAGAGAGATGGAGATAGATAGATAGATAGATAGATAGATAGATAGATAGATAGATAGATAGATAGATAGATATCAGTAGATACTGTAGATAGATATAGATAATAAATGATAGCTAGCTAGCTAGAAATAGATATGATAGATAGACAGACAGACAGATATAGATAGCTGATAGGTAGATAGATAGATAGATATCAGTTGATACTGTAGATATGATAGATAATAAATGATAGCTAGCTAGCTAGAAATAGATATGATAGATAGATAGACAGACAGACAGACAGATAGATAGCTGATAGATAGATAGATAGATAGATAGATAGATAGATAGATAGATAGATAGATAGATAGATAGATAGATAGATAGATAATTGATAAAAAGAAAATGAATTTGGGCAAACTCCGGGAGAGGCTGTTGTGCTGAGGTCCATGGGGTCATAAAGAGTCGAACACGACTTAGTGACTGAACAGCAGCAACAGTTGGAAGCTTATAAAGGCAGTCCTCGGCTTTCAACCTTTCGCTTAGTGACCGTTCAAAGTTACAAGGGTACCGAATAAACTGACTTACGACCGATTTTCACACTTACAACCGTTGCAGCATCTCCACGTTCACCTGAGCAAAATCCGGACGCTTGGCAACCAGTTCGTATTTATGACGGTCGCAACCTTAGGCCAAAGCCAGCTGGGTGACCTCGGGCCAGCCACTTTCTCTCAGCCCTAGGAAGGAGGCAACGGCAAACCATTCGTCTGAAAAATCTCGCTAAGCAAAGCGGAAGCAGGTCTCTGAGAATCAAACGCGATTGAGGAACGGGGAAATAGCGGGAAGAAATTAAAAGAAGCCAGGGAATTAGAAGTGATCCAGGGAGCGTTGCTGCCTGACCCTGCGTTATCGGGCAGGAAACATTTTATCACTAATCATCCTCGCAGGTGGTTTAGCAAATAAGCAGAGGGATTATTTCTTGGGTGATTTTTTTTTTTGGCATGTAGATAAACTTGTTGGGCAAGCAAAATACGCGCTGGTTTTTATAGGCATTTCGCCTGTTCCAGGATTGCAAAAGTACTTTTGTAACCGTAACGCACCGAAGGAATTCGTCCTCCGAGAACGTGAAAATGAAATAATTCTACCTGCAATGCGAGGACCTCATCTCTGAAACGGTGGCGCTCAGCCCGCGCTCTGAGGCAATTAGAAGAAGGAGCTGCCTTTTAAGATCATCCAGGATCTTAATATTCCTATATAACTCTTAGCAAATGTTCAAATATTCCTATATAACTCTTAGCAAGATCGCAGGCATGTTGGTTACGTGTCCGCCTCCAGGTGCGAGTCAAGATCTTGCCATTCACTGTTGTAGTCCTGGATATCTTCAAGATGGCTTAGTACATGTAGTCCTTGACTTACAACAGCTTATTTAATGACCATTCAAAGTTACAACAGCACTGAAAAAAAAGTGACTTATGGTGGTTTTTTCACATTACAACCGTCACCGCAACCCCCTGGGTCACGTGATCAAAATTCGGACACTTAGCAAGTGACTCTTATTTATGATGAAGGTTACAAAAGATGATCATGTGACCCCAGGTTGTTGTTGTTGTTGTTGTTGTTGTTGTTGTTGTTGTTGTTGTTGTTGTTGTTCTTCTTCTTCTTCTTCTTCTTCTTCTTCTTCTTCTTCTTCTTCTTCTTCTTCTTCTTCTTCTTCTTCTTCTTCTTCCTCCTCCTCCTCCTCCTCCTCCTCCTCCTCCTCCTCCTCCTCTGTCTCTCCCCTCCTTTCTAGCACTGATGATGTTACCTACTTTGGTAAGGAAATGTCTGCAAGAAAACAACCAAGCTCAGAGATCCCCAAGGACCCCACAGTCATTCTCCTCCTCCTCCTCTTCCTCCTCCTCCTCCTCCTCTTCGCAAACTCCTCTCCCTTCTAGCCCTGATGATGTTACCGAGTTTGGGTCATGAAACATCTGCAAGGAAACCGCCAAGCTCAGAGAGCACCAAGGACCCCACAGTCGTCGTCCTCCTCCTCCTCCTCTTCTCCACACACCCAACTCCCTTCTAGCACTGATGATGTTACCTAGTTTGGTAAGGAAATGTCTGCATGAAAACCACCAAGCTCAGAGATCCCCAAGGACCCCACCGTCCTCCTCCTCCTCGTTTCTGACACATCTGGTATGTTATATGTGAAATCAAAATCAGCCCTTAAATACAGAAACTGCTCTTGCCTTCCAGAGGAAAATCGGACGTGTATTTTGTTCGGTTTGCACGACTTGATAATCCTGTCCTCAGTTTCTTTGGTTTAACTATCAGTGCCAACCTTTGGGAGTTACCAGTAGAAGGGAAGAGAATCAGAGTTATAATTACTGGTGTTACATTTGGCACCTTCTTTCTGAGCATGTTGTTGTTGTTAGTTGTGAAGTCGTGTCCGACCCATCGCGACCCCACGGACAACGTTCCTCCAGGCCTTCCTGTCTTCTACCATCTTCTGGAGTCCATTTAAGTTCACACCTCCTGCTTCAGGGACTCCATCCAGCCACCTCCTTCTCTGTCGTCCCCTTTTTCTATCGCCCTCCATCTTTCCCAGCATTAGGCTCTTCTCCAGTGAGTCCTTCCTTCTCATTAGGTGGCCAAAGTACTTGGGTTTCATCTGAGCATATATATATGTGTGTGTGTGTGTGTAGCAACAGCAAAGAACTGCCCATTCAACACTCCAATTGTGAGCATCCTAAAGGTAATGAATGTGTGCACACATACACACACATATGCACGCACACAGAGGGAGAGACCACATTTAAGTAAATTTATAGTCTTCCAAAATACACTCATGCTGTTTCAAAAAGTATACAGTAATCTCTCAGTTATGTTACTTAGTCCCATGCTGTTTAATCGCTTAGTAGGACGTTCTGTGTTGCAACTATTTTTTTGCAACTATGTGGAAAACACACACACACACACACACACACACACACACACACACACACACACTCTATGCTGTTGTGTTTAAAAGCGTACTTGGGAAAAAATCCCAGCGTAAATTTCGTGCCGTTCCTGCCTTAATACATTACCTGTGGTAACAGGGCACCTGAGAACCTCAAAGCACGCACAAAATGCTTGCCATCTCCACGTTGTCTCCAAATCTCCAAGTAATCGATCACATTTGGCAGCTGCAGTGTGCTGCAGCTGCCAAAAAAGCCAACACAGTGCTAGGCTGCATTAACAGAAGGATAGAATCAAGATCACGTGAAGTGTTAATACCACTTTACAAGGCCTTGGTAAGGCCACACTTGGAATACTGCATCCCGTTTTGGTCACCGCGATGTAAAAAAGATGTCGAGACTCTAGAAAGAGTACAGAGAAGAGCAACAAAGATGATCAGGGGTCTGGAGGCTAAAACATACAAAGAACAGTTGCTGGAATTGGGTCTGTCTAGTTTAATGAAGAGAAGGATGAGGGAGGACATGATAGCAGTCTTCCAGTATCTGAGGGCTGCCCCAAAGAAGAGGGAGTCAAGCTATTCTCCAAAGTGCCTGAAGGCAGGACAAGAAGCAACAGATGGAAACTAATCAAGGAGAGAATCAACCTAGAAATAAGGAGAAACTTCCTGGCAGTGAGAACAATTAACCAGTGGAACAACCTGCCTCCAGAAATTGTGAATGCTCCAACACTGGAAGTTTTTAAGAAGAGACTGGACAGCCATTTGTCTGAAATGGTATAGGGTTTCCTGCCTGAGCAGGGGGTTGGACTAGATGACCTCCAAGGTCCCTTCCAACTTTATTATTATTATTATTATTATTATTATTATTGTTATTGTTATTGTTATTGTTGTTGTTGTTGTTATTATTATTATTATTATTATTAATCATCACACAGTCAGCCAGATGTTCAGACTGGATTTGGCATTTTTGTCTACCTATCGAGTCCTTCCCAAGGACCTGGGATAGGCAGATGTGGATGTTTGATGGTATTACAGATCTCGTCGCAGGATGGAAGCAGCTCCTAGTAAGGCCGCCTTTTGCAATTGACTAATGGCGAATTTGTCAGTGCCAATGATGGTGTTCAAGTGGTGCTCCAGTTGTTTTGGAATTGCACCCAAGGCGCCTATTACTATTGGTACTACCCTTGCTTGCCTTTGCCACAGTCCTTCTATTTCTATTTGTAGGTCTTTGTATTTTGTGATCTTCTCCAGTTCTTTCTCGTCTATTCTGCTGTCTCCAGGCACTGCCACGTCCACTATCCAGACTTTTTTGTTTTTCTTATCAACAATTATTAAGTCCGGGGTGTTATGTTGCAGGTGCTTGTCTGTTTGAATTCTGTAGTCCCAGAGCAGTTTAATTTTATCATTTTCTATGTCTATGACTTTCTCTATTTTATGATCCCATCAGTTCTTGCTTACAGGCAAATGACATTTCTTGCAGATCTTCCAATGCACCATCATTGCTACTTTGTCATGCCGCTGCTCGTAGTCAGTCTGTGCGATCTTCTTGCAGCAGCTTACCAGGTGGTCCCCTGTTTCTTCAGCTTCTTTGCCCAGGCGGCACTTACTGTCTGTTGCTCTCTTCTCAATTTTGACTTTATATGCATTTGTCCTTAAGGCTTGGTCTTGTGCAGCCAGAATTAGTCCCTCGGTCTCTTACTTCAACTTTCCTCCTCTTAGCCACTATTATTATTATTATTATTATTATTATTATTATTATTATTATTATTATTATTATTATTATTATATAAAGAGCAAAAATCTTGTGAGGAATTCTGATGCCAGTTCTGATGAGAGTCTGGTGTGCCTATCTGAAACAGGGAGGGGGAAATACCGCCTAGAGTTACTTTGGCAATCAAAGTGGCATGCATATGGATAAATAAATAAGATTTCATAATTGGGCCACTTTAGGAGATTGGAACATATGTCTCTCTCTCTTATTCTGGCATTCACATCAAAGACAATCTGCACAAGCAACAAGCAAAGCTTGCGACAAACCGTCCCCGGATCATCATCCTTTTCTTCTTTTCATTCTCTTTTTTCACCTTTTTTATTCTTTAATGCGAAGCGGTCCCCGTTGGGAATAATCTGATCCCAGAAAACGGGATAGGCTGACGCCCTACAGAATGGAGAGGTTGGGACTGAATGTGAGTTTGAATTATCCTTTCGTTCCAGTTCGTCACATCGAAGGCAAACAGTCGTGCCAAAGTCCAGATTTTTTTACAAAAGTCAAATCAACCTCGTCCGCCTCGCCCGAGCGGCCTTGTGGGCCTAAAGATTTCGACCAAACAGTGTGAAACTGATGAATGTAAGACAGGTAAGTCCTTGACTTACGACCGCAATTGCTAAGTGTTGCTAAGTGTGACCATTGTGAAGTGAATTTGGTCCCATTTTATGACCCTTCCTTGCCACCGTGGTTATCACTGCAGTTGTTAAGTTAGTGACATGGTTGTTAAATGAATCTTGGCTCCCTCACTGACTTTGCTTGTCAGAAGCTGGAAAAGGGGGACCGCGTGACCCCAGGATGCTTGACCGTCGTAGATATGAGTCAGTTTCCAGGTGTCTGAATTCTGAACACAGGACCCCGGGACGCTGCGACCGTCATAAATACGAACCGGTTGCCGAGCGTCCGGATTTTGCTCGTGTGAACGTGGAGATGCTGCAACGGTTGTAAGTGTGAAAATCGGCCGTAAGTCAGTTTATTCGGTACCCTTGTAACTTTGAACGGTCACTAAGCGAAAGGTTGAAAGCCAAGGACTGCCTTTATAAGCTTCCAACTGTTGTTATTGTTCAGTCACTAAGTCGTGTTCGACTCTTTATGACCCCATGGACCTCAGCACAACAGCCTCCCCGTTCTCCACTGTCTCCCGGAGTTTGCCCAGATTCATGTTCTTTGTGTCAATTATCTATCTATCTATCTATCTATCTATCTATCTATCTATCTATCTATCTATCTATCTATCTATCTATCAGCTATCTATCCATCTATCCGTCTATCCGTCTATCCATCTATCTATCTATCTATCTATCTATCTATCTATCTATCTATCTATCTATCTATCTATCAGCTATCTATCCGTCTATCCGTCTATCTATCTATCTATCTATCTATCTATCTATCTATCTATCTATCTATCTATCAGCTATCTATCCATCTATCCGTCTATCATCTATGTATCTATTAATTATCCATCTATTATCTATCTACCCATTATCTATCTATCATCTATCTATCGCTATACATCCATCCATCTATAATCTATTATCTCCTACCATCCACCTATCTCTCTTATTATCTATCTATCTATCTATCTATCTATCTATCTATCTATCATCATCTATCTACCTATGTATCTATTAATTATCCATCTACCTATTATCTATCTATCTATCTATCTATCTATCTATCTATCTATCTATCTATCATCTATCTACCTATGTATCTATTAATTATCGATCTTTATCTATTAATTATCCATCTATCTATCTATCTATCTATCTATCTATCTACCTGAGCTGGAAGGGACCTTCTATCTAGGTCATCTAGTCCAACTCCCTGCTCATGCAGGAGAACCTATATCATTTCAGACAAGTGACTGTCTAGCCTCTTCTTTAAAAATCTCCAGTGATCGATCGATCTATCTATCTATCTATCTATCTATCTATCTATCTATCTATCTATCTATCTATCTATCTATCTATCTATCTATCTATCTATCATCTATCTATCTATCTATCTATCTCTATCTATCTATCTATCTATCATCTATCTATCTCATATCTATTTCTAGCTAGCTAGCTATATTTATTATCTATCATATCTATCTACAGTAGCTATCTATCTCTATCATATCTATTTCTAGCTAGCTAGCTATATTTATTATCTCTATCTATCTATCTATCTATCTATCTATCTATCTATCTATCTATCTATCTATCTATCTATCTTACTAAAACATTGGGGTTCATGGCCAAAGGTTTCTTGCCCACATAACTACCCTCTTTTCAACAATTAGGAGTACGGAAACAATAATGGGAGGTAGATACATAGGAACGAAGCGAAAGGAGCAAATACAGCTGACATCTGTACGCATCGTTGCTCTTGAACATGGCTTGTCACGTGCTGAGAAACTGGAAAAACCGACTCCTCACCACACCTCTTATGACATAGAATAGCTGGATCAGATGAACCAATTCATTATATGCTGGGCTAACTGCCACACCAAAATACACCACATTGTTTGGCCACAGGTCCCTGGCTGCGGTCATTCTCGTACGTTCGCACGGAGAGTGTGGTAGTAAGATATTCCCTTATATTTATGGAGCCAGTGAACCTTTGAGAACCTAGCCTGATTAAGCTACACATCTTCAATGGAAGCCGGTCCAAGCTCAGAAACGCGGCATGCACTTTTGACATTGCCGGCAGTCCTCAACTTACGACCGTAATTTGGAGTCCTGAACGTCTGTTGCTAAATGAGATAGTTGCCAAGTGTCCAAATTTTGATTATATGACCACAGGGATGCTGCANTGAACCTTTGAGAACCTAGCCTGATTAAGCTACACATCTTCAATGGAAGCCGGTCCAAGCTCAGAAACGCGGCATGCACTTTTGACATTGCCGGCAGTCCTCAACTTACGACCGTAATTTGGAGTCCTGAACGTCTGTTGCTAAATGAGATAGTTGCCAAGTGTCCAAATTTTGATTATATGACCACAGGGATGCTGCAACAATTGTTAAGTGTGAAAAATGGTCAAAAATCCCTTTTTTTCGGTGCCGTTGTTAACTTTGAACCGACACTAAACAAATTGTTGTAAGGTGAGGACTATCCGTCTGGCAATCAAGACTGGGTCCTAAAATACTCAGACGGTGTTTAAAATGTCACATGACATCGCTAAATAAAATTAGGTTATTCAATTATCTACCTACCTACATACCTATCTCCCTCTATCATCTATCTATATATCTCTCTATCTCCCTCTATCATCATCTATCTATCTATCTATCTATCTATCTATCTATCTATCTATCTATCTATCTATCTATCTATCTATCTATCTATCTATCTATCTATCTACCTCCATCTATCTATCTATCTATCTATCTATCTATCTATCTATCTATCTATCTATCTATCTATCTACCTCTATCATTATCTATCTATGTCTATCATCATTATCTATCTATCTATCTATCTATCTCTTTCAACTCCTTTGATTTTTGTGGACCTCAAACTGTTAAAATGGTACGAATTTTTATTTTTTAAATAGTTTTATTTTATTTTATTCAGAGAGTTAAGGTAAAATGCAAATTGCAAGAGAGAAATTTTATAAAAACAAAGCAAAGATAGACAAAGCAATAAAAACAAAACAAACACCACCATCCCCCATGCATTAGATCCTTTGCAGCATTTTTTTTCACCTGTTTTCTAAATATTTTGAAATCATGATGCAGGTAAATGCAAATGTTTATATTCTCAGGAAAAAAAAACCTAGTAACTGTGAAACAGGACACTTGTGGATTTCTTGATACGAACAAGGCCTCAATAGGATAGCTGGGGCCATCATTTCCCACGTCAAAGATATTCTTTACCCCTCTTCCCTATAGGCTACGCTCATTGCCGAACCCCCAAACATCCTTGGCCTCGGTCCTGGGTGCAAGAGACCCTCTTTCCTCTGGACAGCTCTCATTGACAACCCCCCCCAAAGACCCTTGGACTTGGTCCTGGGTGCAAGAGACCCTCACCCCTCTTCCCTATAGGCTACGCTCACTGCCAAACCCCCAAAAGACCCTTGGTCTTGGTCCTGGGTGCAAGGGACCCTCTTCCCTGTGGACAGCTCTCATTGACAAACCCAAAGACCCTTGGCCTTGGTCCTGGGTGCAAGGGACCCTCACCCCTCTTCCCTATAGGCTACGCTCATTGCCGAACCCCCCCAAAGACCCTTGGCCTCGGTCCTGGGTGCAAGGGACCCTCTTCCCTGTGGACAGCTCTCACTGCCAACCCCCCCCAAAGACCCTTGGACTTGGTCCTGGGTGCAAGGGACCCTCCCCCCTCTTCCC
>NW_015387858.1:24942-30125 GCF_001527695.2 Protobothrops mucrosquamatus
AAAGGGGGGCTGCTGCGAGGAAGGCCGGATCGCAAGGAGAAAGGGGGTGCCTGGGAGGAGGAGGGAGAAGAAACGGGGGTTCGGTGCGAGGAAGGCCGGATCGCAAGGAGAAAGCGGCCTTGGGGTGCCTGGGAGGAGGAAGAAGAAGAGGAAGGAGAAGAAAGGGGGGGGGGGTTGCTGCGAGGAAGGCTCAACGCGTCTATTGCCAGGAGAAAGGGGGAGCCCTTAGAAGGAGGAGGAAGAGGAAGAGGAGGAAGAAGAAAGGGGGGGTTGCTGCGAGGAAGGCTCAACCTGCCTATTGCCAGGAGAAAGGGGGAGCGCTTAAGAGGAGGAGGAGGAGGAAGAAGAGGAAGAAAGGCGGGGGGGTTTATTGCCAGGAAGGCTCAACGCGTCCATTGCCAGGCGAAAAGGGCTCTTGGAGCGCCCGGGAAGCGCGGCGGAGCAAACGGAGCGGTCCGAGAGGGGCCCCGTGGTGGCTCCGCGGTGGAGAGAGAGAGAGTGGGGGGGAAGCGCGCGGCTCTTTTATCGACGTGGCGGCCCGGGACAAAAGTGCCTCTCGGTGAAAATCTTGGCAGTTGCAAAAGAGAGAGAGAGAGACAGATGGGGGGGGGGGGGTAGCTCAGGGCGGAGATATCTCTCTCTTCCCCCCCCAGAGCCGGTGGAAACTGGGGGGGGGAGGGTTTAGTGGGAGGACTGGGGCAGCCAGCAGCCTTGCCTCCCCCCTCTCCCGGGATCCCTTGGCCCTTCCCAGGGATCTCCTAATCTGCAATTGGCTGGGAGGAGGGAGGGGGGGGGGAAGAAGAAATGTTTTTAGTTGGGTTAGCTGGGGCGGTGGGGGGGGGGAGGAAAGGGAAGGCATTGAAACAAAAGCCCCCCCCCAGTGGTTTGAGAGAGCTTTTTGCAACAACAACAACAATTGGACTATTTGGGAGGGGGCCCCCATTCTTGGGAGTCTTTGTGAGCTTTTCCCCCCCCACAAGGGTGACCTGATTTCTTGACACCCCCCCAATGTGACCCTTTCAATTCCCAACCTGGGAGAAATCCATTTCAATCAGTTCCTGCTTTTTTGTCCCTTTAAACCATGCTCGGTCCGGTTCTCTGGACTTCGTACATCCACCAAAAGATGGGAACATCCGGTTGTGGGTTGTGATTATTTTGAATTGGCGGGGGTCCCTCTTAGATCCCTAAATAAACGTGGCTGCTGATAGGGGAGGTGGGTCAGTCTGAACGTTGATTTGTTTTTATTTTACTTATCTTACTTGGACAAAATTAACACACTCTTAAAAAGAGTTCGGTGGAATATGAGTGTGTGTTTTCATACACACACAAACAAAGATTGGATCTAACTTCAGAACACGTATGTTTTGATATGGAGGTGCTATATTGCGGTGTGACTATATTGCTCCTGGTTTTTAAAGCACACACGCTATGCGTGTGTACACACGGACACCTATATTTATGACATCCGTATTAATTTGTGTTAAAATGGCAGTCACGTTTATATAACACCCCTAGAAATGCCAGAATGATGGGTAAATAGTAGAACATTTAAACCTAATTGGAAAAGACATCAATATTTGACTTCCCCCCCAAAAAAATATTGCTTTGTGGTTGTTTAAGAAAAGTGTAATACTGCTTATTTGGAAGGCTTGCAAGATGCAGAGTTTGTACTTATCCTTCGAACGTGATTCTTAAATAAATTAAAAACTTGTGACATACTTCAAATGTGCTCCCTTTTTGATACAGAAATTGCTGTCAAGAGGGGAAAATTCACCTCCTCTAAATTGTTGTTATCAGTGGGCAATTAATTGTCATTTAAGTTCTTTTTGCATAGTTGCAAATGTCATAGTTTATACCAGGTTCAGGTGGGTTGTTTTGTTTTTTTTTAGTTTCTGGGAAAACGTAAACTTTGACGTGAAGTCAAAGTCAGATAGTTGACGTGAAGTCATTAGCACCTAGACTCACAGTTTTTAACTTATAGACTTTTCTTCTGTTGTCACAAAGATTGCTTTTTGGCATCCCGGGGTAGTTTTCAAAGCTTGAAGTGTTCGACCAATTGTTAACCACAGACTTGATCAAAACAAGGTTCTGTCAATCTAACATTGCCACTGTATTTAGGCGCAAGGTAAGTTTTATGTATTTTGTGTGTGCTTGTGTGGCACTAATGCTTCACCTGACAGCATGAGTGCCACACAGGCATACAGTACACAAAGTGTATAATCACCCTAGCGCTTGCCAAAATGAACCAACAAGTCCAGACTTCTAACTTTTGCTTTTCCTGAATGTTATACTGATAAAGAAACTTGACATTGAAAATAAACTCAGAGAATAAGAGCGATTAATAAAGAAAGCTGATTCTTTGAACCTTACGCCTTTTTTTTTTTTTTACAAGTAGTCAGAACTAACACTGTGACCTGTTGTGTAGAGAGGAAAGTGTGTTTTCTTTTCCTGTGTAAGATATTCTGCTGCAGATCCCACCCTTCTAGTTATAATAGCTGGGCCTCTGTTGTTCAGGTTTAGTATATAGATAGTACAATCTACAGGGCAACAGGTTAGAAAAAACTGGAATGTTTCTTTGAAAAAAAAGAGAGGCAAACATATTAATCAAAGGTTACAGCACTGGGTATATATTTACTTTGGGGGTAAGCTGCCTTTAACTCATTTTTGAGTTCGTTCCGAATAAGCCTGGACTGTATGTGAGATTGCTTGATGCACAACATTTCTCTTTATTATTAAGAGTTGGATTCCCCCTAATCCAGGGGTCTTCAAACTTGGCCCTTTGATGACTTGTGGACTTCAACTCCCAGAATTCCTCAGCCAGCCACGTGTGCCTGGCTGAGGAATTCTGGGAGTTGAAGTCCATAATTCATAAAGGGGCCAAGTTTGAAGACCCCTGCCCTATTCTAAGATGTTTACAACTTCTGAGTAGCTGAGAAAGTGTGGATTTCACTAGTAGTCTATATGGCAGTGGGGACTGTGGATTGAAAACTTTGCTTCAGTTGCCTGGGCTAATAATGCAAAGTGACGAGGGTTTATGTGCAGTTCTGCTTAAGGGTGTGATTGTTAAACATCAGCATTATAAAAAAAAAACAATGCAAAGTTGTAGGCACCACTTTTCAAAAAGAGCTCCGGTGTCACGGTAGACATGGTGATCTAGACTGAAGTGTACTGAGGTCAAGTGAATTTAGAAACCGTGTTTGCTCCTAAAGAGTGGTTAATCCTTATTATGCTTTGTTTGAACAGAACCAGCTTCGCAACTGGTACATGTAGTCTTCCATTTACACCAGTTCATTTTAGTGACCATTCAAAGCCTGAACATCGCTGAAAAAAGGGACGTACGACCATTTTTCACAGTTGCAGCATCCCCATGATCACGTGATCCAAATTCAGACGCTTGGCAACCGGTTCATAGTTATAACGGTTGCTGTGTCCCAGGGTCACGTGATCCCCTTCGGCGACCTGTCAACAACTGTCATGAGAAAGGTCGTAAAATGGGGCAAAAATTCACTTAGCAAATGTCTCGCTTAACGACATACATTTTGGGCTCAGTTGCGGTCCAGGACTAGCTGTGTCTCTTGAGTTACGGCATATTTCAAACAGACAATTTAAGAGGAAGCATCATTTTATTGTTCAGTCACAAACCTCAGTGAATAAAAACCAGAACGCAAAGCTTCTGAATTGCTCAAACACGACCTAGATAGAACGAGGGAGAGAAGAAGGTGGATCTATATGTCCTATCACCGTGTAGATATCACTAAATCCTGTGGCTCATTTACATTCTAAACAAAAGCTTAGCTTGATGTTTCAGGATTTGTTGCTGGTGTCTGTTTTTTCCTAAAAAGTATGTTGGCTAGAGATAGCAATGTAAGTTTCCAGCACTTTGCTGCCTTTGGACTGATCCCCACAAACTAAGCATCATCTCATCTGGTTAATACTCCGTAAGATCCCAGATCTATAAAACTAGATGGGAAGTCAGAAAACGTCCAGAAGTTGGCAGTAGTAAACTTGTTGTTGTCTTGCAGCTAAGAAAATTACACGGGCATGTTTTGATAGTCACCGAGTTGAGGGTGGCATTGCCTATTTACTCCATAATACCGTGGCATTTTCAACAGAGATTCTTGTACTGAACTGATCTGCATGAATAGATGTACCAAGGTAGACAGAGACAGGACAGCCGTTTGTCTGAAATGATATAGGGTTCTTCTGCCTGAGCAGGGGTTGAGCTAGAAGACCTCCACGGTCCCTTCCAACTCCGTCGCTTTCTTAGCCTAAAACGATGCTCTAATTTCATTTTTATTTTTGCAAACATAACCGGAATCAAACTCTGCATTCCAGCATCCTTAGGGTTCTCGTTCGTTATTTTAGATCTTACGTTAAAAGTCGTTTTGATAAGTTTGAGCAGCTTGGGCTGGAGAAGAATATCGGGCGGTGGTGGCGGTGTTGCCTTACGGTAGATCCTAACCCGGTTTCCTAGGGATAGAGACTGTTGTTTTGATTCCTCTTCACTGACGGACGATGACTGACTGCAGTTTGTGGGTTTGTCGGTGGCAGAAGCCGTCCGCCCCTTCTCCGTCTGACATGAGCCGGAGGGTCAGGAAAGGTCACTTAGATATTTCTCTGGCCTTCTTTCTTTCCAGCCAAGAGAGAGAGAGAGAGAGAGAGAAAGAAAGAGAGAGAGAGCCACCAGCCCTGTTTCCTGTTCTTTGTTTCAAGGCTGGGCTTTGCGTCACACATTCCAAGTAGCAAATGTGTGTTCTTTCCTGTTTCAGGCTGTTTTCTGGTAGATCAGTAGCCCAGACCTGTCCCCTAGTCACTGCCCCAACAACGTATAGTCTCCACCCAGCGAATTATCATGTCTCTGCACACTCCGGGTTGCCTAAAAAAACGCCTGCGTTATGTCACCGCCAAAGAGTCGGTCTTAACCCTTTTAACTCGGGCGAGCGGCAATCTTGTTTATTTAGAGTATCTAACCCAGGAAAGATTCTTTTCTGCATTGAATTGCATTTTTATTTTTTTAAATTTTGGAAGAAAAGGCGTAGAGGTGGTGCTTTTTTACATTTTTTTAATGGAGTGATGATATATTTGGGAAATAAAAAGGAAAGCCCTTTGCTAGTTTATATGAATGCATAAGTTCTACAGGAATGTCAGCCCCGAGTCAACGGCACCTAATAATAATAATAATA
>NW_015387858.1:30316-74371 GCF_001527695.2 Protobothrops mucrosquamatus
GTGGACTTCAACTCCCAGAATTCCTGAGCCAGCCATGCTGAGGGGAAAGGGAGAGGTTTCCAAGCTGAGCCATGCTGGCTTAGGAATTCTGGGAGTTGAAGTCCACGAGTCATAAAAGAGCCACGGTTGCCCACCCCTGACCTAGAGGAACATATGAAAGCATAATTAATGTTAATTAATGTAGACTTTATTAGTTTAGAGTAGGGGTAGGCAAACTTGGCTCTTTTATGACTCGTGGACTTCAACTCCCAGAATTCCTGAGCCAGCATGGGGGAACTATGGCCCCTTCATGACTTGTGGACTTCAACTCCCAGAATTCCTGAGCCAGCCATGCTGAGGGGAAAGGGAGAGGTTTCCAAGCTGAGCCATGCTGGCTCAGGAATTCTGGGAGTTGAAGTCCAGGAGTCATAAAAGAGCCCAGGTTGCCTACCTCTGGACTAGACAGACAGACAGAACTTTATTCTGCCTAGTCTGTCCAGTCAGCCTCAATTTTGCAAGTTTTCCAGGAATAGTTTCGGATTAGCTTCCTCAACTGTTTGCGACAGAGATTCAGAGTGACCGTGGCACCTCCTAACGGCCCCTGTGTTCACCACCCAAGGAAACAGAATTTCACAATTCAGGATGACAAAAATAAAAATAAAAAGTCAAATGTGTGGGAATTAGGAAGGCCCTCGAGATTTGGTTGAGTTCTGATTTTGCACTGGGTCCTCCTGTCTGTGCATCAACCTGGGAAGAAAACATGATGCAGTTTAAAACTCTTCCAGAAAAGAATCTATTTTTGCTTGATAGTTCTTCCTAATAACAGAAAATTATGCTCAGGCTATTTGATCAGAAACATTCCTTGTTGAAACAGCGTGGCCTATCAGATGAGAAACAGGACACAATCGACAATGTGGGCAAGTAGGCACAAAACGCTGACGGGGAAGTTTCAAGTGAGAACTTTAAACATCTCCATTATTCTGCTCCGTGTTGCTCGTAAATGAGCTGAAGATGCATTTTGCAAACACCACATCTTCCTGAGGACTCCATGACTATTTATAAATAAGGGAGCCGAGAAAGACACTTTTTGGCTGAGACAACGTCCCCAGTCAGCTGTAATTCCATACTGTTAAAATATTAAGTTCCTCACACAGCTTTGTATGAATTCCCCCCCCCCCCAAAAAAGGCAAAACATAACAAAAATTAAACAGGCCCACTCTGGTATGTTTGCATCCAGAAGGAAAGCTATCAATTCTCTGCATTTTGTCCACATTGAAAAATAACTTATCCAAGGAAATGACATTGTTCCATTATTGGACAAGGGACAGCTGAAAGCATTTCAACAAACAAACAGCTTAAATTCTCTCAGCTTGCTTTTTTTCTTTCATGTAGTAAAATTTCACTACAGATAGTCCTTGATTTATGTTTAGGGACCGCTCAAAGTTAGAAAAAAAGTGATTTATGACCATTTTTCCACACCACCCTTACGGCATCCCCATGGGCAGGTGATCAAAATTGGGACACTTGGCAGTGACTCATGTTTATGACGGTGGCAGTGTCCAGTGACCCGCCTTTGTGACCTTCTGACCAGCCAAGTCCTTGGGGAAGCCATTTTCACTTAATGACCGTAATATAATAATAATAATAATAATAACAACAACAACAACAAAGTTGGAAGGGACCTTGGAGGTCATCTAGTCCAACCCCCTGTTCAGGCAGGAAACCCTATAATATATCAGACCAATGGCTGTCCAGTCTCTTCTTAAAAACTTCCACCGCTTCTGGACGCAGGTTGTTCCACTGGTTAATTGTTCTAACTAACTTAACCGCTGCAGTGATTCGCTTAATATATGTGGACAGAAAGGTCGTAAAATGGGGCAAAAACTCACTTAACAAATGTCTCACTTAGCAACCGAAATTTTACTCAGTTGCGGTTGGAAACCGGGGGACTACCTGTATTATCTTTTACGTTGTGCTGTCTCCGTCAAGAGTAAGAAGTTTATGCGGAGTAGCAGATGTCTATATTTGCAGGACTTTGAGCAGGTTATATATAATGTGTGTTATGTAGCCACCCAATTGCACCGCCATCTGGATTCTTTTGACATGCAAAGAGGTAAAAAAAAAAATTAAATCTTCGTGACATCCTTCTCTTGAGGAGTCACAGCTGAAGGATGCAACTGAAGGCAGGTGAGGTTGTGGGTGTTGTCTAAGGGAGACTGATTCACACACGTGCCGCCGTCTCTGGTAGCTTGCTGCTTTTTGTCACATGAAGCTCTACCAGTGATCAGAGCTGGACGCAACATTGACCACAGTGGAATGTGTGTTAACCTAATTGATTTGGAGCTGGGGATTGCCATATTTTCCCGCTAAAACTTTGTGGTGCAGTGAGCTGGATTTTCTGGCCATTTACACAATGCACGAAACCTGGGGTATCCAACAAAGAAGAACAACAAAGATGATCAAAGGACTGGAGGCTAAAACATATGAAGAGCGGTGGCAGGAATTGGGTATGTCTAATTTAATGAAAAGATGGACTTGGGGGGGATATGATAGCTGTGTTCCAGTATCTCAGGGGCTGCACCAAAGAAGAGGGAGTCAAGCTATTCTCCAAAGCACCTGAGGGCAGGACAAGAAGCAACGGATGGAAACTAATCAAGTAGAGAAGCAACCTAGAACTAAGGAGAAATTTTTTGACAGTTGGGACAATTAATCGGTGGGACAGCTTGCCTCCAGAAGTTGTAGGTGCTCCAACACTGGAAGTTTTTAAGAAGAGATTGGACAACCATTTGTCTGAAATGGTATAGGGTTTCCTGCCTAAGCAGGGGGTTGGACTCGAAGACCTCCAAGGTCCCTTCCAACTCTGCTATTCTATTCTATTCTATTCTATTCTATTCTATTCTATTCTATTCTATTCTATTCTATTCTATTCTATATTTTCTATTCTATTCCTATTCTATTCTATATTTTCTATTCTATTCCTATTCTATTCCTATTCTATTCCTATTCTATTCTATTCTATATTTTCTATTCCTATTCTATTCTATATTCTATTCTATTTTATTCTATCCTTGGCAACTTCAAGACTTTCAATTCCCAGAATTCTGGGAGTTGAAATCCACCCGTCGTAAACATTGCCAAGGTTGGACACCCCCGTGTTAAACCACGATTTGGGGAGCAGAATAAATTTTGCTTCATGTTACGTTAACAGCATTTTGAGTTCTACTGACTGGCGGATTGGAAGCAAATAAACAGTATTTAGCTTAAGAGGACTTTGAGCCTAAGCTGGCTTCTTTAATCTAACCCCAGCTAAACATAACTACAGTCCAAAAACGGGATGACACAACATGGAAGTAACCCCCAAAAGAAGCAAAATTATTCTTTTTCTGATCTATATACAAAAGAGAGTCGGGAGCATACGAGGCTTGTTACAGCTTGTTGCTATTTGTGCTTGTCATTCTAAGCAGGGTTTTGCAGAGGGATAGGCAGAATAAAAATATCTAGAGCTGATCTTGGAGAAAGTAAAAAAGGGAGGGAGGAGAGGAATGGATGGAAGGAGGGAAGGAAAGGAAGGAAGGAAGGCATAATAGGAGAAAGAAGGAATGAGGGAGGGAGGCATAATAGGCGAAAGAAGGAACGAGGGAGGGAAGGAAGGTTAAGGAGAATTCATGACTAGAAAATGAGACTACATTGTCAACTTAGAAGGTTAAAAAAAACTCAAAATAACTCTTAACTTGATTTTTATTTTATTTTTTTAGTATAAGATGAGACAGACAAAAACCTAGCCATCCTGTCCACATTGCATTAATTTACCTTTCAATAATAAACTAGCATTTCTGGAATCCCTACAATATCTGTTTCTCCATCTGGCCTACTTTGAAGGGCTGGGGCATCATGGGAAGACTAAGCCAAGCGAGCAAGTTAAGAGGGTGTAGACTTGACCAACATAACATCCTCTTTCCCCGAACGTGGAATGCTTGCCAATTCCAGCTAACCTGAAGTAGAGTAGAAACCATCTTTGTCTTTCTGTTTACATGGGAGACAGGCGATCCGGTTCACCAGCCAGAGTTGGACTTTGCCTGTTACGCATGCGCGCTCTTGAAAATGTTGGGGCGGCCCTTTTGCAGAACTGCAGTTTTTTTTGCAAAAAGCTTTTTCTCATGTAAAGGAGTAGGCTTTGCATCTCAAACAGGTTTAGTTTGCCTAATCCTGGTTGATTGAATCAACATTAATTGCCTAGATTTGCAAAACTTAAACCACCCGGTTGGGTTTGCAAAAGGGGTCCTCAAGCGGGCCACCACATTTCATGACCCATCTGGGGAAGGTCATCATTGCTAGAAGGCTGAAGTAAACCCCACTTCCTACTAGCATTGATGATGTTCCCTAGTTGGGTCATGAGACGTCTGCAAGAAAAACTCGGAGAGCATCAAAAACCCTTCGGAGAGAAGACAGGCAGACATTGGCGAATGAGAGAGGACGGGACAGAGAATTTCTCCTATTCAAAGCTCAGCTGAGCGGGAGATGGACAAGGATCCCCTGCCCCAAATTGTCTAATTCTCTATTCTGAGAAGTCCTTCCTTTGGAACTTATTTTCAAGAATATATTAATATGAATCAGTCCCTCTTGCTCACTCGCTCGCTCTCCCCACACCTCTTAGACAATGCCCTCATTGACATCAACCGATGGTTTTTTGATCCTCACAGGACAGTGGGGTAAATAAAACGTGGAGCCTCACTTCGTAGGAGTAACATGCACCTGAATAGAAATACATACTATTTCCACAGCAAGGGAGATAAAACAGGAATGGTCAAAGAGGAGGATATATTTTGAGTTATGGTTTTCATCTGGATACCGTTTTTGGATTTTGTGCTTGCGACAAAAAAAAAAACAAAAACGAAACTTTGGTTTTGTCGATTAGATAGATTTGTCATTATAGAAATGGCTAGCTCTATGTTAATGTGACAAAAGCAAAAAGTTGAGACTGGAGTGTTGTTATCTTGTAGTAAAAAGTGTCGGAAGTCAACGCCATTCCCCCCCCCTCTCCCCCCCCTTGTACCTCACACCTTCTTTGCCCCTCTCCTTCTCTTTCCCCTAATCTCCTATTTCTATTTCTCTTTGTATTTTATATATTAAATAAAATTTAATAATAATTAAAAAAGGAGTAACATAGACTAGACATTCTTTTTCCCCCTCGTTACATTCCAATCAACTTCAGTCAGGGAATTTATTTTTTTCTTCACAGGGCACCTGTATAGCAATACATTTTATTTAATTGCTCCCAGGGAAATTGCTTGAGTGCTTAAGCATTGATCGCCTGTGTGTGTGTGTGTGTGTGTGTGTGTGTGTGTGTGTGTGTGTGTATGTGCGCGCCTGCTTGTGTATGTGTGTGTGTGTATGTGTGTGTGTGAGGAGGGCACCGTTTTGCCAACTCCATGCTTACTATGGACAAATCTGACCCCAAGCAAGACATTGCTTTGGTGAGTCTTAAGATCATGGCAGGCTGTCTTTGTAATTTAGTTTTGTTTTTTTTTTTAAACTATGGGTGCAAACTTTCAAAAACGCCTGACTGGAAATTTACACTGCAATAAAATATGATTAAAAAAATACACCGTTGGCAAAAATGCATAGAATTTTACATGGCAATATAAGCTGTCTCTTGAGAGAGAACTGTCAAAGATTTTTTTTTCCCTCTTCCTGGCATCAGGATGAGAAGGAAATAGAGACGAAATAGATTTAAAAACATTATAGAAAATATAGTGTCTGCAGCCATCCAAGAACCCAGACCTCGTGTTTTTCTGAATCAGAGAATAAAAAGTTTCTTTGAAATAGGCCTCCAGACCTCTTTGGTTTGAAAATGTGTGTCTTTGACGGTACAGGATCCAGAATTTAACTAACACCTTTGCTTTGGAGTCAAAACTATAACCTTATTTTTTCATTGCATTCATTTTTATGTGTTCTTTGAACTGTGGATGTGTTCCTAAATTTTTTTTGGCCCCATCCAGGTGGACCTTACTAATCCTTTTCCAATAAGGTTACGAAAAGCAGTCCACAAATTAAAAAGGATAAGGCAGTTGCATTCTTAAACCTAGGTTTTACATATAGTCCTCAACATACAACCGTCCATTTAGTGACTGTTCAAAGTTACAACGGCACTGAAAAAAATTGAATTATGACCGTTTTTCACCCTTAACGGCCTTTGCAGCATACCCCAACGGTCACGTGATCAAAATTCAGACGCTTGGCAACTGACTCGTGTTTACGACGGTTGCAGTGTCCCAGGGGGGGTCACGCGATTCCCCCTTTTGTGACCTTCTGTTAATGGAGGATGCCAGGTTCACTTCATAACTGTGTTAGTAGCTTAACAGCTGCGGTGATTCATTTAACGACGGTGGCAAGGAAGGTCGTAAAACGGGGCAAAGCTCACTTAACAATTGTCTCAGTTGTAGCCACAGACATTTTGGGCTGAGTTGTGGTCATAAGTTGAGGACCATCTGTAATTTTCGACAGGATGGAGGCTGCCCATCATGTCTGTAAGTCATGATAGTCGTTAATCGGATCACCCAAGTGACGGATCCAATTTTACAATGTTTTTGCAGCGGTCATTAAGCAAACCAATGGTTTGCTATGGCTGGGTTGGGCTAAAAACTGGAAGTAAGTATCAGTTATCGGCAAAGTCGTCGTAAAAGCCCGTCACATGACCACAGGCCTCTGCAAACGGTCATAAAGCGGGTCACATAAGCACAGGGGCAACTGGCCATCGGACGATCAGAATCAGCTCATAAGTATCCCCAGGAAGGTCTGTCGTAACGTTGGCCTCTAAGCCACTGGTTATAAATTGAGGACTGCCCACATGCCAGTATAAAATGTTATTTCTTTGATGCTTCTGAAATTTGTCGTGTCATTGTAGACCCTCCGGTGGCTTTTTTTTCTGAGATCGTGCGGATTTTGTCTATTTTATTGAGGGTGACCCCTATTTGAAGCTTTCTCGTTTTTCATTAACAGCTGCGAATTAAAAAGATGTATCTTTTCCGCGATTTAAACTAATGTGTGTGTTTAAATTCAAAAATTTGAATTTATTTACCCCATTAAAGTTGATTGTTATTATACGATTAATCCCCTTCGGCAGACCTCAAATGTAAGGGAGAAAAATCTTATTTAGGCTTCCCCCTCAAATAAAACCTAGACGTCTGTGGCTTTGAAAATAGACCAGGCGATTTTCATTAATACAGATGGTCCTCGGCTTACGGCCACAATCGAGCCCATTTCTGTCGCTAAGTGAGACATTTGTGAAGTGAATTTTACCTCAGGTTATGACCTTTCTTGCCATCGTTAAGTGAATCACTGCAGTTGACAATAACATGGTTGTTAAGTGAATCTGGCTTCCCCATTGATCACGTGACCACAGGACATGAGGCAGTTGTCAAGCATCTGAATTTTGATCGCGGGATGCCACCACAGTCGTAAGTGTGAAACACGGTCGTAAGTCACTTTTTTCAGTGCCGTTGTAACGTCAAACGGTCACTAAATAAACTCTCATAAGTCCAGGACTACCTGTATTGTATAAACCTACGTCACATGGATAAATGATGGACGTTACATAAATGTATGCAAAGTGAGTGAATTTTATGACAATTAAGCACATTTGAATTTAACAGAGATTTGGCTACATCAGATATCCCGTTGCCTTCCAGTTTAAATTAAACGGTGTTTAATTCCAGTGAATCAGGCAAAGATTGTGCATTTCTGTTAACCATTTTGGTTGGATTTAGCAATAAATCAGTGTTTTATTGTAACTTTAATGCTCTTAGTCATAGGAAGTGCTTTATAATGAGAGAGGTTCTCTGCGGCCAACACGGAAGTTTTGGTTTTTTTTTCATTCCAAAGACTAGTTGATTCCAGCCCATAATTTGATATTTGGCAGGGATGGTCCGAGGAATAGGTTTAAATCTTCTTTATGCTAAGGTTTCATCCAGGGCCAGACTTTCCTTATAGGATTTGTAATAGCCATTGTTTATATGATCCAAGAGGATCCAGTGCAACAGGGAGAGGAACAAAACACACAGCTACTGCTAGGGGACTATAAATTCAAACATTAGTCATAAGTAAGGCTTATAAAAACTGATGTTTATTACGAGCAGCTTAATAGTTTAAGCCTTCTAGTCTCTTTGGGGGTGGGAATATCCCGAGTTCATTTCACCATTTTGTTTTTTTTTTAATTCATCATCTTTCTGGTCTCTGGTTTTTATTGTTTGTTTTTCATTATCGGCCTGTTGCCTCTTTTCGGATTTTCCCATCTTACTCATATCGAGAGCATGAATTTTTTTTATCGGTTTCTGACTTTCGGAGACTTTGTTCCGTCCGTCGGCACGCATGAATTGGAGCCTCTCTTAAAACACCCCCCCTGCTTAGCAGTCGTGTGGAGCTTTAGTGAGACCCGCGGTCGGCGTAAATCAGGAATTAACGAAATCCCCAGGAATGTAAGCCGCCTTTCAGCCCCAGTTGTCTGATCAACTTTGAATGTGGCTAGCATAAAACGAAACTGTGTTGGAAGGAGGCAGCTGGCCGCAAGGACGCTAGAAGGAGTCGTCCCACTTCTTGTCATCAAACCCTCCCTTTTTTGTGTAAGTGTGTTTCGTGCACAACCCACCTAAGAGAAGGACAGGCTTCAAGTGTGGCACAAATGGCAGCTGCCATCTTGGCTTGTTGTTGCTGTTGTTTTGACCTCCCCTCCCCAGATGTCTCTGCTCCTGGCATTTTCTGCAGTGGTCTATTTACATTAGATTCAAATGTGTATATTTTAATTAAAGTGACGGATTAATGTGAATGATTGCCCTTCTAAGACAGAGACCCCCAACCTTTTGGGCACCAGGGACCGGTTCCGTGGAAAGAGGTTTTTCCGTGGACCGGAGGGTGCGTGGTTTTGTGTGTTGCCTGCATCCCACGAATGGGGCTTTGCTTGTTTGTGCGGACCAGTTGCTGGCATGCTGCGGCCCAGTACTGGCCCACGGACCGGGGGTTGGGGACCCTTGATTTAGAGCAGAGGCCTCCAATCTTTTGGGCACCAGGGACCGGTTCCATGGAGAGAGGTTTTTCTGCGGACCAGAGGGTCCGTGGTTTTGTGTGCTGCCTGCATCCCGCAGATGGGGCTTTGCTTGTTTGTGTGGACCGATTGCTGGCATGCCGTGGCCCGGTGCTGGTCCACGGACCGGGGGTTGGGGACCCCTGATCTAGGAAATACAAATGTGTAATTTTATAATACTTATTGGACGATTGCCATTTTATCGTTCAGCTTGCATTTGAACTACTCGGTTCTGCTAAAGTTATACTACCCTAAAATGTGAATACAGCGGTTCATTTAATTGAAAGTTACAATGGCACTGAAAAAAATGGACTTGGGGCTGTTTTTCCCACTTACGCAGCATCCCCAGGGTCACCTGATCAAAATTCAGAGGCTTGGCAACTGACTTGTACCTATGACGGTTGTAGTGTCCCAGAGTCACGTGATCCCCTTTTGCGACTTTCTAAGACCAGCAAAATCAATGGGGAATCCAGATTCACTTAACAACCTCGACGTACGACCACAGCTGAGCCCAAACTTTCCGTGGCTAAGTGAGACATGTGTTAAGTGAATTTTGCCCCGTTTTTACGACCTTTCTCGCCGCAAGCATGTTAAGTGAATCGTCGGAGCTATTAAGTTAATCCACTTCACAACGGTGGCAAGACCGTAAAACGGGGCAAAATTCACTTGAATGCCTCACTTAGCCACAGAAATTTTGGGCTCAGCTGTGGTCGTAAGTCGAGGACTCTTTGTACGTCTCATATTGACATTTCAGGATCCTGTTCAAATATTGGCAGGATTTTGTGAGGGGGAGCCTCTGCGCCCTTCCTCAGCTCTGCGTGTTGAAAAGTCTGCCAATCTGAGGTGTGGCTTCCATGTATGGAAGTCTTAACAGAAGCCATGAAGGTGTCATGTGCACCGTGACATCATCACATGAGTGACGCCACTTTTGTGATTGGCGTGGGTCACATTGGGACAATTGATGATGACGATAATTCCCACAGTCCCACTTCTCCCACTCCCCTCACAGTGGACAGCCGGGTCCTTCTAAGTTCTCTCCATTTGAGGAGTTAACTATCTAATTACTCCAGACTTGGGACTTTATTTCCCCCCCCCGAATGCGAGGCTCGTATATCAGTAATTTATTCTGATGTTCGAAGACGGCCATGTTTTTATTTTTATTTTTTTGCATTACTGTTGTAGAAAAACCACTGATAAGATCTCATGAATCTTATTCCAACTTTGGAAAAACTCTACACAGAGATTGCAGCTTTATGCAAAGTACCCAGAGGAGAGAAATTTTGTTTGGGTTCAAATATCTCCAATTCAGCCTCGGGTGAAAAGATAAAGATAAAGGTGTCTTAGTAGGAAGAGCTGGTAAGACTTTCCTCAGAAAAAAATTGAGGAATTTTGAGTTTTATTGGGTTCAGTGCCAGAGTTAACAAGACCCTTTAACAGGGAATTGTGTTGCTTGGCAGAATGGTCCCTTCCAGCTTTTATTCTGTTCTGTTCTATTCTATTTATTCCATATTCTATTCTGTATTTCTATTCTATTCTGTTCTATTCTATTCTATTCTATTTATTCCATATTCTCTTTTGTATTTCTATTCTATTCTATTTATTCCATATTCTATTTTGTATTTCTATTCTATTCTATTTATTCCATATTCTATTCTGTATTTCTATTCTATTCTATTCTATTCTATTTATTCCATATTTATTCTATTCTATTCTATTCTATTCTATTTATTCCATATTCTAGTCTAGTCTAGTCTAGTCTAGTCTATTTATTCCATATTCTATTTTGTATTTCTATTCTATTCTATTCTATTTATTCCATATTCTATTCTATATTTCTATTCTATTCTATTTATTCCTTATTCTATTTTGTATTTCTATTCTATTCTATTTATTCCATATTCTATTCTGTATTTCTATTCTATTCTATTCTATTTATTCCATATTTATTCTATTCTATTCTATTTATTCCATATTCTATTCTGTATTTCTATTCTATTCTGTTCTATTCTATTCTATTCTATTCTATTTATTCCATATTCTATTTTGTATTTCTATTCTATTCTATTTATTCCATATTCTATTTTGTATTTCTATTCTATTCTATTTATTCCATATTCTATTCTGTATTTCTATTCTATTCTATTCTATTTATTCCATATTTATTCTATTCTATTCTATTTATTCCATATTCTAGTCTAGTCTATTTATTCCATATTCTATTTTGTATTTCTATTCTATTCTATTCTATTTATTCCATATTCTATTCTATATTTCTATTCTATTCTATTTATTCCTTATTCTATTTTGTATTTCTATTCTATTCTATTGCTGGGAACGTTGGGTTTTTTTTATAAAGGGTTTATTTTTACCTTAATTGTACAGAGTGATGTTTCTTTTCCATTTTTTCTTTTAACAAAAGTATTGGCTACCACATCTGTCTTCAGCCTTCCAGCTGTTTCATATGACTCCCAGAGACAAAATACCTCTAAAACGGGGGTCTTCAAACTTGGCCCTTTTATGACTTGTGGACTTCAACTCCCAGAATTCCTCAGCCAGGCATGAAGTCCACAAGTCATAAAAGGGCCAAGTTTGAAGACCCCTGCTCTAAAACATAATGCTAAATGTTAGCTTCATCTCCAGGTATGCTGCCTTCCCTAACACAACAGGATCACCTCTTGAAATTGGGATGAGTTTTATTGTTTACAAATATATGAGGTGTGAGGTATTTCAAGCCCAAAATGTTAATTGTTAAGTGAAACATTTCCTAATTGAATTTTGACCCATTTTACGACCTTTCCTGCCACAGTTGTTAAGTGAATCGCTGCGGTTCATAAGTTAGTAACACGGTTGTTAAGTGAATCTGCCTTTCCCCCCCCCTTGACCTTGCTTGTCGGAAGGTCGCAGAAGGGGAACACGTGGCCCCGGGACACTGCGACCGTCATAAACATGAGTCAGTTGCCAAGCGTCTGAATTTTGATCCTGGGAGAATGCTGCAAAGGTTGTAAGTGTGAAAAATGGTCCTCAGTCACTTTTTTTTCACTGCTGTTGTAACTCCAGATGGTCATTAAATGAACTGTTATAAGTTGAGGACTAGCTGCAACTTCATTTGCTTTTAAATGTCTGCTTTGTTATCTTCTTCTGTTTTGTGGCTGTGTTTTTCTCTCTCTGGAAGCTGAAGCTTAAGACAGGAAGCCCGATAACGTTCTGTTCCGATAAGGAATTCATTGTCTCTTGGAACTGGCTAGACGCTCTCTGCAATGTTTCATAGATTTTAAACTTGGAAGATCTTTGTTTGCTTACTTAGTAACTTGATTTATGAGCTCTCCTAGGCTAAAATGACTCTGAAAGGCTTAGATCCCCATCTTTCGGTAGGAAAGTTAAAAGAGGAAAAAGGGGGAACAATATTAACCACATAACCATTTAGAGCTACTGTTGGAATAGTGTTTGTGTATTTTATACAACTACAGCGGTATTCAGTAGAGAGAGATATTCTTCAACCAGTAGATGGCAGTGTTTATACGTTTGTAGTTGCTATGGCTTCTCTCTGACTAAGTTTCCCGCCTGCTTCCTTCTGGCTGTTAAGCAGGAAATCACATGTGGACTGTGCACTGTCTGTTCTGTAGGGCTATATACGTTAGTCCAGGGGTAGGCAACCTTGGCTCTTTTATGACTGGTGGACTTCAACTCCCAGAATTCCTGAGCCAGCCATGCTGAGGGGAAAGGGAGAGGTTTCCAGGCTGAGCCAAGCTGGCTCAGGAATTCTGGGAGTTGAAGTCCACGAGTCATAAAAGAGCCAGGGTTGCTTACCCCTGCATTAGTCAAATAGATAATCAGAGGGGCACATAGATAACTAGCACATACCAAACCAAAATATTACCTAATATCAATCATAAAGAAGGTTTTTCTGTGGAAATTGCAAAATCAGGTAACAATATGTTTCCCATTAAAGAACAATAAGACCAATTTTCTGTAATGGTATGTGAGAATGACTTTGGGAGATACTGTCTAGGAAGCCTGTCAGATAAGCTGGATCACAGGTAAAGCAAAGAGGGTCACCAGAGACTCTTATTTCTTGGCTTGTAAAGAGAATTCATCTTTCGGACTTGTAAAATTTTGTTTAACGTAACCTTACAATCAAGTAGAATTAGTTCATCTGGTCGATTTCCTGTCTCGTCTGCTTTGTAAGGCCGACACTTTCTCCTAGCTACTAATAGGTACATATCAGTAGAAACATTATATTTATAATTCATTAACCTGCTTTAAGTCGAAACTTAATGACATTAATCCGAAGAGCAGCCTTGTTCCTAAATTCAACAAACATTTCTTCGACTTTAGTACCGTCAGAAATATCTTTACTGTTTTATTTCCCCAGAATATAGAAAAAAAACCTCTCCAAGGTCCCTTCCAACTCTATTTTGATTGAAAGTGACTTATTTATCAAATCTATTAGCTGCCAATCTCACCGAAAGTGACTGGACCTGTGTCAGGTCCTCCCTTTTATAACCAACGCAGCGTCCCCACTGTCAAGTAATCCGAGTTCCGGCACTGTACTGTGTTTGTGTGTTTATGACAGTTGCAGTGTCCCGGGGCCACGTGATCACCATTTTGTAACCTCTCCTCCAGCTTCCCACAAGCCAGAAGGAAGCCAGCTTCACTTTACGTCCATTCAATTCACTTGACACACATAAATTCGCTTTGTGACCGTACGGTTCACTTAACACCCCCCCTCCCCTATGATTCATTGAACCGCCGTGGCAAAAGTCGTAAAATGGGGTGCAGCTCTCTCAACCACGGCCTCACTTAGCCAGCGGCTCAATTGCGGTCGTAAGGTGAGGACTCCCTGTAGATAGGATACATCTACAAAGAAACCAAATACATTCTCTTTCCTCTCGTCTTGCTTCCCCCTGGTTGTGGTTCTCTCTCTCTCTCTCTCGGCAGAGAAATTGTAGAGCAGAAAAGAGATTTAATTAGTGCACTCTCCCGGTTATCAGACCTGTGGCTTAGATCTTGTTCGCTTCTCACCTTTATACCTGGCCTTATTTGCATACAAACCCCCATTTCTTCACTTAGCACAGGGCGTGAGTGAAATCTTATCAAAACCGTGTCCTGTTTGGACAAGTTGCCTTGCCTTGGCACCGATCCATAGGGTGGAGCAACAGGGAGGAGACGGGAAAAACTACACTGTGCAGGGTTTTTTGTGTGTGTATGTGTGTGTGTGTTTTAACACAAGGGACAAGACTGTTTTCTTAAGAAAGAGTACAGAGAAGAGCAACAAATATGATTAGGAGACTGGAGGCTAAAACATATAAGGAACGGTTGCTGGAATTGGGGATGTCTAGTTTAACGAAGAGAAGGACGAGGGGGGACATGATAGCACATGTTCCAATATCTCAGGGGCTGCCCCAAAGAAGAGGGAGTCAAGCTATTCTCCAAAGCGCCTGAAGGCAGGACAAGAAGCAACGGATGGAAACTCACCAAGGAGAGAAGCAACCTAGAACTAAGGAGAAGCTTCCTGACAGTTAGAACAATTAACCAGTGGAACAACCTGCCTCCAGAAGCGGTGAATGCTCCAACACTGGAAGTTTTTAAGAAGAGACTGGACAGCCATTTGTCCGAAACGGTAGAGGGTTTCCTGCCTGAGCAGGGGGTTGGACTAGATGACCTCCAAGGTCCCTTCCAACTTTATTATTATTATTATTATTATTATTATTATTATTATTATTATTATTATTATTATTATTATTATTATTATTAAGCAGAAGAGTTCATTCTTTGATTTCTTATTAATACTGCCTACAATTCTACGTTTATAAAATGTAGGGTACATTGCCAAGTCTTCACGTCACTGAGTCGGTTTGGGGGGGTTGAAAAAAACATAACTCCCGATTGCCAAAAAAAAAAATGGAATTAGAAATTTTTTAAAATCCATTGAGGGAAAATGAGTTTTGGAAAACACAGGAGAGGCAAGCTCTTCCGTCTTTTTGAAAAAAAATCTTCCATTCTCAAAGGTTTTCTGGATTCGTCCTCACGGTTTACTCAGCAAGTTTTTTTTTCAGAAGTGGTTTGCCACCGTCTCCTTCCTAAGGCTGTGAGAAAAGGGATTGTGCTTCGTGCACGAATCAGGACTAGAACTCACAGCCGCCTGTTGTTTAAGCTCTCCTTTTGTCTTAAAATTTGGCAAAACTCCGAAACATACCAAGTGATTGGCTTGTGGATCAGCAAGTGTGCATTTGAAAGTATTTTACTCGGTCAGTTCCAGGTTTTTCTAATCCGGGAGTATTTAATTTGGGGTTTGAATTATTCTTGCCTGATTCTTTGCCTATTGTGAAAATAATAAATATTTGTGAAAAATCGTGCGTAAAAATATTGAAAGTGATATAATAATGATAAAGTTGGAAGGGATCTTGGTAGGTCATCTAGTCCAACCTCCTGCTCAGGCAGGAAACCCTATACCATTTCAGACAAATGGCTGTCCAGTCTCTTCTTAAAAACTTCCAGTGTTGGAGCATTCACCGCTTCTGGAGGCAGGTTGTTCCACTGGTTAATTGTTCTGACTGTCAAGAAGTTTCTCCTTAGTTCTAGGTTGCTTCTCTCCTTGATTAGTTTCCATCTGTTGCTTCTCGTCCTGCCTTCGGGTGCTTTGGAAAATAGCTTGACTCCCTCTTCTTTGTGGCAGCCCCTGAGATATTGGAAGACTGCTATCATGTCCCCCCTCGTCCTTCTCTTTGTTAGGTTTATAAAGTCAGAGGGGAACATATCATGAGCCAGAATTCGGAAGATCTTTGGCATCAATTCAGTTTTCCATTTATCTTTCTGAGCTTGAATTAATCTAGCAAAGTCAAATCGATTGCAGGTCCGCTTGTTGTTTTATAAAAGGCACGTGCCTTGTGATTAATCCTTCGCGTTATACTTAGGAACTTCTGAGCTTGCAGTTTTAATCCCAAAAATATCCAGTTGGAAATGATTCTCCTTAGCTCGTTGGTTAACATCCTGAAAAGTTGTTCAAAAATGGATAATCCAATTTGTACCAATAGGGTTGGTTTTTATGCATTTCTAGCGCCACCTACGGACGCAAGTAGAGTATTTCGTGTTAACAGTTGAATATCGTTCATTTAGTTCGTTCATCGCTCAAAGTTACACCAGGACGGGGAAAAAGTGACTTGAGGCTGTTTTTCCACACTTAAATGACCGCTGCAGCATCTCCGTGGTCATGTGATCAAATTTCAGATGCTTGGCAACTGACTCGTACTTATGACAGTTGCAGTGTCCCGGGGTCATGTGATATTAACTTAATGACTGTGTTATTAACTTAACAACTGTGGCAGGAAAGGTCATAAAATGGGGCCAAATTCACTTAACAAATGTTCCACGTAGCAACAGAAATTTTGGGCTCAACTGTGGCCGTAAACCGAGGACTCCCGGTACTGAATGACAGTGTAATATATTGTAAAATATATCTTAAGCTGGGGCTCCAGGTTAATTGACGCACCTTTTTACCTTGTAAAATTTCTGCCAACTCTTGAAATCTTCCATCCTTTACCATGTTTTCTATGGCTCATGACTAATCAAAACATTGCTTTAAAATGTGCGTCCTTATTCCAAAATGTCGTGTCGTAATCCTGCTGCTTTTTAAAGGATCTTGAGGGTTTAGAATTTGAACAGGTTGTACATGGTAAACGCAGAAAGAATAAGGAAAACTTTTTAGGTTTTGAAAATGCCTTTAATCTGTTTTTTTTAATGGTTTGTTGATTGCTGTAATCCACAATTGAAATACGCTTTGTTCATGCTAAACCCCGTATTTAAATGGTGTAAAATAAAAATTACAACTGTCCTGCTTTTTTCCCCCCTGTTTTTTTAGAATCCCGGGTCTTTATCTCAAGAAAAAATGCTAATGTTTGATCCAGTCCCTATCAAACAGGAAGCCATGGAACCCGTTCCAGTGGTCAGTATTTAAAAATAGCATAAATGTTAATATTTATTCTCGTTGCATGGTGATAAGGCTATTTGTAATAACCGTCCACAATTTTTTTTCCGGTTCTGAAAGATGCAAGATTACAAAATAGGGCACAGGTGGCGAAAGACCCATTCTGAGCCTTTGTAACAAATAAACTGGATTTACATAAAAACGTACTGCAGGTATCAAAAAGCCTTACCTGTTTCCAGACACGGTTGCTTCAGCGGAGACATAGATTTGAAATGTAATATTTGGATCGAGAGACACTGACCAATGGAAAACAACTCTGGATGTGGCCAAGAAGAGAAGCCAATTTGGTGTAGGGATTAAGGTGCTGCTGGCCTAGAAATAGGAGACTTTGGGAATTCTAGTCCCGCCTTAGGCATGAAAGTTGGCTAGTTGACTCTGAGCCAATCACCAGGAAACTGGGAGTTCTAGTCCTGCCTTAGGCATGAGAGCCAGCTGGGTGATTTTGGGCCCATCACCAGGAGACGGTGAGTTCTAGTCCTGCCTTAGGCATGAAAGCTGGCTAGTTGACTCTGAGCCAATCACCAGGAAACTGGGAGTTCTAGTCCTGCCTTAGGCATGAAAGCCAGCTGGGTGATTTTGGGCCCATCACCAGGAGACTGAGAGTTCTAGTCCTGCCTTAGGCATGAAAGCCAGCTGGGTGATTTTGGGCCCATCACCAGGAGACTGTGAGTTCTAGTCCTGCCTTAGCCTTAAGCACCAAAGCCAGCTGGGTGATTTGGGGCCAATCTCTCTCTCTCTCTCTCTCTCTCTCTCTTCCTCTCCCTCCCTCCCTCCCTCCCTCCCTCCCTCTCTCTCTTTCACACACACACAAACACACACACAGAGGGGGGGGGTTATGGGGAAAATAGGAGAAAGAAGGAGCATTATGTATGTTTGCTGCCTTGAGTTACTAATAAAGTAAGAAAGGCAGGATAAACTCTAATAATTAAGTGAATAGTTCACTAGAGTGGAGTAAGTGTTGTATCTGCGCAGCATTGTCATTTGTAGTGTGGTTTTCAACAAACGTTTCTCTATATTCAGTGAACTTTAATTTGAAGTCTAGCAGAACTCAAGTCAGAGCATGACAGAAACGAAGCCACAAGTAGATCCTATTCTCCAATACGTATTTTTTTTTTCCCCTTCCTCTTTTCTGCCACCCATTTTCATTCATTCCTCTCTTCCCTCTTCTCTTCGGTAGTCCTTCCACTCGACGTACATGGACCACATGAAGTCAAACAAGTACGGCGTCATCTACTCTACACCCAACATGATGTCCAACAAGTTCTACCAGATTCCAGAGGGACTGTGCAACGGGGTTCAAATGGAGCCAGTCGACCTTACGGTCAATAAACGGAGCTCACCCCCATCAGCTGGACACTGTCCTTCCCCTTTAAAATTTCAGACTCTCTCCCGAAGAGGTTCCCCTGGATTGAATCTTCCTTCATCCAGCCCTCCCATGAAGAAACTGGGTCCACCAGGAATGCAGCCTTTTACGATGCCCTTAACTATCCCTCCAGTGATGGCGGCTCTTTCGCGCCACGGACTCAGGAGCCCTGGAATACTTCCTGTTATTCAGCCCCTCGTCGTTCAGCCTGTCCCTTTTATGTACGCCCCACACCTTCAACAGCCTATCATGGTGTCCACCGTCCTTTCGGAAGAGTTGGAAAACCCAAGCAGCGTGCCAGGTAAACCTCTGTCTTCCTGTTTGTTTTTGTTTCTTTGTGGACTTGTTTTTTTTATGACGTCAGCCTAAAGAATCCGTTCGTCTTCTACTTTAAATTATAGCAATAGCCCTTAGACTTATATACCGCTTCACAGTCCTTTTCAGCACTCTCTAAGCCAGAGGTAGGCAACCGTGGCTCTTTTATGACTCGTGGACTTCAACTCCCAGAATTCCTGAGCCGGCATGGCTCAGCTTGGAAACCTCTCCCTTTCCCCTCAGCATGGCTGGCTCAGGAATTCTGGGAGTTGAAGTCCACCAGTCATAAAAGAGCCAAGGTTGCCTACCCCTGCTCTAAACTAATAAAGTCTACATTAATTAACATTAATTATGCTTTCATATGTTCCTCTAGGTCAGGGGTAGGCAACCGTGGCTCTTTTATGACTCCTGGACTTCAACTCCCAGAATTCCTGGGCCAGCATGGCTCAGCTTGGAAACCTCTCCCTTTCCCCTCAGCATGGCTGGCTCAGGAATTCTGGGAGTTGAAGTCCACCAGTCATCAAAGAGCCAAGGTGGCCTACCCCTGCTCTACACTAATAAAGTCTACATTAATTAACATTAATTATGCTTTCATATGTTCCTCTAGCTCAGGGTAGGCAACCTTGGCTCTTTTATGACTCCTGGACTTCAACTCCCAGAATTCCTGAGCCAGCTTGGCTCAGCTTGGAAACCTCTCCCTTTCCTCTCAGCAGGGCTGGCTCAGGAATTCTGGGAGTTGAAGTCCACCAGTCATAAAAAGAGCCAAGGTTGCCTACCCCTGGTTTAAGCTATCCCATTGCCGTAGTTCCCGTTGTGATAAATGGAAGGGCAGAAAGAAACATGCGGACTGACCTTCCATTTCTTGGAGGAATGCAATCTCTAAAACATATTATAGCTAAATTGTTTCAAATATACTTGCTGAACGTGCCAAATTGTGATGGCTATTATTCTATTAAGCACTGGGTGTTCCTAGAGGAAGCAACGCAATATAATGGAAGCCACTGTAGATTTGTCTATATAGTGGCAGAACAAAGGGCTGGGTTATAAGGTCCATTACAGAACGGCATTTTTGTTCAAGTTATGTAGATTAATTCAAACGGAAGTCGCATTTGCAGTCTACATTTTTAAGAACGATGTAGTAAGAACGCGGTGACAGAAGACTCAAATGCCAGCTTCTCTCTTGGTTTACCATTCGCCGTCTCTTCTTCCTCCTGATAGTATCTGTCATCGAGTCTTACGAAAAGCCCGCACTAAAGAAATCTATTAAGGTGGAGCCAGGCGTGGAATCACCGAGGAACGACTACTACCCGGAGCAAATCTCGCCTCCTCTGATGACCTCACTGTCACCCCACATGCTACAAGAGTAAGTGGCTTAGAGCAGGGCTTTTCAACCTTTTCACCCATTGTACCACTTTTAGGATATGGCAGTATCCGAGTACCACCAGTCGCCTAGCAAGGTGTCAAAAACTTGATGACCCCCCCCCCAAAAAAAGAAGGGAAAAAGTGATAAAGTACAGGTAGTCCTCGACTTACAACAGTTCGCTTAGTGACTGTTCGAAGTTACAATGGCACTGAAAAAAGTGCCCCCCAAGCCACAGCCGAGCAAGACACCTGCCTGCCCGCCCGGCGGCGCTCTTCCTCCTGTCTGAGGTTTTCATTGTTGTGAGCATTTCTGTTGAGGATTGGCAGTGGGGGTGGGGTGGGGGGTGTTTGGTTTTTATTCCCCCCCGTCTGCTGGGTGGTTGCAGCAGGTTTTGGTCACTTCACATGACCCTGGGACACTGTGACCGTCATAAATATGAATCAGTTGCCAAGCATCTGAATGTAAATCACAAGACCCTGGAGATGCTGCAACATTCCAGCTGATTGGCGCTTCTTCTGGGCTCAGCAGAAGCACCAGGATCAGGGCCGAGCTCCAGCTGGATCCTGGCGCTGATCCTGGCGCTTCCATTGAGCCCTGACAGTCCCGAAGAAGCACCGATCAGCTGGAAAGCGGCACTGATCCTGGCGCTTCTGCTGAGCCCTGACAGCCCTGCAGCTCCAGCCATCTCTTGCTCAGGCTTGTGCGGTGCTGCCACCGGTTCAGCTCATTCCCTTCCTTCGCTATCACTTTTCTAGGATGGTCACGTACCACCTGCCAGGTGCCAATGTACCACAGGTGGTACCCGTACCACTGGTTGAAAAGCCCTGGCTTAGAGTTTTCGAATCTCGCCAGTGGAAGATGAAGTGAATTGTGGTTGGAAAGCTACATTACTCGCCTTTGACTGAGCAAATTTGGACTCCTTGCACTCTTAGCCTAATTCAGAAATCTCAGGGTTTCCGTCACTTTTGTTTGCATGGGGCTGGGGCCATTCAAATGTTGAGATTTTTTTAAAAAAAAAAAAGAGCGCAGAGAAGAGCCATGAAGATAATTAGGAGACTGGAGGGTAAAACGTATGAAGGTTGCAGGAATTGGGTATGTCTAGTCTAGTGAAAAGAAGGACTAGGGGGGACATGATAGCGGTGTTCCAATATCTCAGGGGCTGCCCCAAAGAAGAGGGAGTCAAGCTATTCTCCAAAGCGCCTCAAAGCAGGACAAGAAGCAATGGATGGAAACTAATAAAGGAGAGAAGCAACCTAGAACTAAGGAGAAACTTCCTGACAGTTAGAACAATTAACCAATGGAACAACCTGCCTCCAGAAGCCGTAAATGCTCCAACACCGGAAGTTTTTAAGAAGAGACTGGACAGCCATTTGTCTGAAATGGTATAGGGTTTCCTGCCTGAGCAGGGGGTTGGACTAAATGACCTCCAAGGTCCCTTCCAACTCTGCTATTCTGTTAAATCTCAGGGGGAACGTCATTTGATGTGTTCAATTGAGATTATTCTTTACCGCTGGCCAGAATAAAATATAATCTGTTCTAGGTCCTCATTTTAGTACCGCGATCAGGTTTTCATCAATATCTAGAACTGGTGATCTGTGTGAACTTCAGATATACTACTACACTGTGCACCTCACCTGAATTATAGTATTCAGAAGGAACGCTACAAATGTCATTTATGGAAGCCAGGGGCACTCTTTGAGAAATACAAAGAGTGCATTTCCATGTAATCGTAAATCTTAGCTCTACTTTTAGGAAACTCCTTGACGGCCAAGGAATTTGCGCCCTTGTGGTGGCACCAACCCAGAATTTCGTAATTGGGCTCTAAAGAAATAGATGAAGAGTCACATCTGTTGAGTTTTAGTCTGTAGAGCAAAGAAAATCGATAGTTGCATGGAGGGGAAAAAAATCTGTATCGTTAAAATAAAACAACTTTGCTAAGAGATTTAGAAATGCGTGTAAACAAATAGAAACACTTGAGGTTTCTGAATTCTGCTGGCCTGGAAAACAAGATGGCGGCTTAAAATATTCAGTCAAATCCTACGGTTCTGAAGAAAAATAAATAAATGGAAAAAAGAAATTAGGGGAGGGGGGAGATGACTGGTTCATTCCAGAGAATAAATGAAACCAAATCTCTATCCGGAACGTCAGCCAAACTATTAACCACAAAAGTCCATGACATTTGCTAAGCTTGCTTGCATTTTTTCCACACGTATGTAATGTTGTGGACGCTGCCAGGAAGACAAACGGGGTATTGAAGAAGTGAATTCCGGGGTAGGCCCTTTAAAAAAAAAGAGAGAGAGAGAGATTTAATTCAAAAGGTTGTAGTTTTTAACATATGATTCAACTTAACGCAGGAATCACCCTTCAGTTATAGTCCAGCCTGGAAAAAGGCCTCTACCTGTGGAATCTCCAGACACACAAAGGAAGAGACGGATACACCGGTGTGATTACGAAGGTTGCAACAAGGTGTACACTAAGAGCTCTCATTTAAAAGCCCATAGAAGAACACACACAGGTAAGAAGCAAATGTAATTTTAGTTTTTTTGATCGGGGCATTTGTTGTTAGTTGCGAAGTCGTGTCCGACCCATCGCGACCCCACAGACAACGTTCCTCCTCCAGGCCTTCCTGTCCTCTGCCATCTTCTGGAGTCCATTGAAGCTCACGCCTCCTGCTTCAGTGACTCCATCCAGCCACTCCATTCTCTGTCGCCCCCTTCTCTTGCCCTCCATCTTTCCTAGCATTAGGCTCTTCTCCAGGGAGTCCTTCCTTCTCATTAGGTGGCCAAAGTACTTGAGTTTCAACTTCAGGATCTGGCCTTCTAAAGAGCAGTCGGGGTTGATCTCCTCTAGGACTGACCGGTTTGATCGCCTTGCAGTCCAGGAGACTCTCAGGAGTCTTCTCCAGCACCAGAGTTCAAAGGCCTCCATTCTTTGGCGCTCAGCCTTTCTTATGGTCCAACTTTCACAGCCATACATTGCAACTGGGGAAACCATGGCCTTGACTATACGCACTTTTGTTGGCAGGGTGATGTCTCTGCTTTTTAGTATGCTGTCTAGATTTGCCATAGCTTTCCTCCCCAGGAGCAAGCATCTTTTAATTTCTTGGCATTAGAAACCTTAACGAAATGGTTAAAAAAAAAACCAGCTCCTACTACAGCTAGTCCTTGACTTACAACAGCTGGCATAGTGACCGTTTGAAGTTACAATGGCACTGATCAAAGTGACTTACGACCGTTTTTCACACGACCGTTGCAGCAGTCCCTACAGTCACGTGATCAAAATTCAGACGCTTGGCAACGGACTCGTTTTTATGACTGTCCCAGGGTCACGTGATCCCCTTGTGCCTCAGTTGTGCTCCTAAGTCAAGGACTACCTGTAAATCCTTATATACCCCTTGAAAATAGCTTTTTCTGGGTTTAGTGCTTTATTCCCTCAGAGGCAGATACAGTACTAGATTCAAGAGGGTGGTACTTATTTTCTTCTGGGTACATTTTGCCTCTCTGCCTGGTAGCCAAGTTTATTTTGTTGGCCTTCTAACTGTGACTCAGTGGAATATTCAACAACACACACCCTACTATATTGGCAGTAAACGCCTTCCCCCAAACACTGAATTGTATTTAAAAGTTTCTGGTGGGGTCTTTTTAAAAAAGCAAATAAAGGCTTCTTGGGGAGAGAATTATGAATATTTTTCTTCTTCTTCTTTCCATCTTTCCAGTTTTTTCCATTTAATGGGTAGCATCGTTGGAAGCAACTAGCAGCGTTGCTGTGACGTTTCTCAGATTTAGAAAGATTGGATATTGGGATTTAAATAATCATTGGCTGTAATATATATATATATATATATATATAGATAGATAGATAGATAGATAGATAGATAGATAGATAGATAGATAGATAGATAGATAGATAGATATAGATAGATTTGACTGTGCAAATTATCCATAGGTGGCAAGGTTACTTTTTGTGGCATATTTTGAATGTAGAAGGACCTATTTTAAAATCAAAACATCTGTTGGGAAAAATAGATGTAGGGGAAGAAGTGGCAGAAGTTGGGGGCGGAGTTAAAAGAGACATCAGCCTAGAATCCCTATGTAGTCACAAGCAAAATAAATCATTGGATTCTGTTGTCCCACAGCTAATTCTTAGCTGGTGCTAACCAAGCTGAGAAGATTTTTGTGACTAGACCGCTTAGCAATAGATCAGCTTAATTGGACCTTCACGTGTGGATTTCACACCCGACATTAGGCGTGTTCAGTGCAATTACTGGTGGCGAAGGAATATTGCTCTTCTCGTACGTTTTTTAATGTGTCGTTGAAATAATTTCCTAAAAGAAGTATTCTCCTTTTTTTTAACAGGTGAAAAGCCTTACAAATGCACTTGGGAAGGCTGCACATGGAAGTTCGCTCGATCGGATGAACTGACGCGGCACTTCCGGAAACACACCGGAGTCAAACCGTTCCAGTGTCCGGACTGTGATCGCAGTTTCTCTCGTTCTGACCATCTTGCCCTCCATCGGAAACGCCACATGCTCGTTTGAACTTCTCTCATTTCTGCTCTTTTCTGGTTTTTCCATTTTCTTTTTTTTTGACCTGAGCGTTTTAATTCAGATTCAGCTGGACTGGATCTTTGGATTTTTATCTCCTCGCAAGTTTTCTGATGGTCAGTAAAAACAAACACACAAAAATGTTTGCTTGGCCCTTCTTGATTCTTGCCGTCAGCCAGACCGAAAGAATGTGAACAATTTTTGTTGTTGTTGTTTCCCGGGGATGCTAAGCACGTTCCTAATTTGCCAGCAAATAGATTCTATTTTCCTTCGGACTAAGAAATCTTATAATCAAGCTGATTAGTTTTGCCATTTAATCAGCCGGTATATATAGATATATAGATATATATATATATCTCGATGATACAGTTACTGTTTTTCAAAAATCCAAGTTTGCGAATCCTTGCCAGAGATTTTGTGTGCCTGCAATTATAAGGATGCACGTCTCCTTTTTATGCCCAGCAATGCAACGAATGGATCTTTTTTTGAATACAGTTGGTTAAAGAAGCATGTTCCAGAAGACACTTCTTTTTATTTTTATTTTTTTGAGGGGGGGGGAAATGCAGAAAATGAAATCCTCAACCCTCGGAGTGAATGAAAAAAAATAATAATTCTCCACTTATCACCAGAAAGTGGACGTCTGCGCAGAGGTTGTACATCCTGATCAATGTTGCCTTTTTTTTGGTGTGTGTGTGGGGTTGTGTAAGTTGTTCTGTTTTGCCTGGGATCGAGTGTCTTGGTAGATCCACTGGGAAAACACTTCTCAGTGGGATGCAGTGATCTGGTTTTTTTTGTCATGCAACTGTATGAATGGGACACACAAGGTACCGGTGTGACATTCATGGATAAAATTGATCAAAATCTACCTCGCTGAGGAGTGCGGCAGGCATACACATTTTCCCCACTCCCTCAGCATCTCCTGCCCTCAGAAAACCCCTCCAGCTGCCTTAGCTGAGAAAAGCCACAATTCCAGCCAAATAAATTCAGCTCTTCCTTGTTAGAAATGAATTTCCATCCGAGACCCTTCCGTATTCATACGATACTTAAGAAAAAGATTGGTTTTAACTGAAGCGCTTCCAGAGAGCATAGATTCGGTCGCAGATGGTCACAGATGAAGAAGGGACACTTTTTTTAAAAAAAAAGTCCAAATATTTTTGGCCAGCTTGTATGAAAACTTCAGCAGACCTAAGTATTTTTTGCAATACTTTCTCAGTATCGATAATTTCCCCAAAAAACAAAATAATAATAATAATAATTGAAAGTTGGATGGTTTCATGCTCTACATCTTCCATAGCTTCAAAGAGGCAATTTTATTTTTGTATTAAGGAAACGAGACTCGTTGTAATCCACCAGCATTTTATCCTTTTGCAGCCTATGGTTAAAGCCGTGGGAACCATGTACGTAGAAAACAAGGAAAGGAAAGGTTAAAAAAAAATGGAAGCCAACGATGACGACAACAACAACCCAGAGGGAATGAGCAGGAGGGGAAGGGGATTGCAAAATGTAAACCTAAACACTTTATAAACTAAAATCACATACATTTCGAGTAAATAATTGCTCAGGGGCAAGTTGGCTTACTCAAAACTGCTTTGTTGTTATTGTTCCATAAATTGTATTTAGCTTCAGTTTGTTCTGGTATAAACTTTTCTAGCACTTTCATCATCCTCTTACTTTTTAAAAGTTGTATTACCTAACTCTCATTAAACCAGTGTAATTTAGAACACTTTGACTGGACCACGTCCATTGTTTCTGGTACAAAGGTTTTTCACGCCTTAGTCAAGTCTTGCTCAGTTCTTCCGAAAAATGTGATTTAAATTCCAGATTAGTTGGCCTAGCCCAGGGGTAGGCAACCTTGGCTCTTTTATGACTCGTGGACTTCAACTCCAAGAATTCCTGAGCCAGCTTGGCTCAGCTTGGAAACCTCTCCATTTCTCCTCAGCATGGCTGGCTCAGGAATTCTGGGAGTTGAAGTCCACGAGTCATAAAAGAGCCAAGGTTGCCTACCCCTGGCCTAGCCTACTCTTCCCCATCTCCATATTTTTTTTGATATTTCTGAAATAAGATTCTCACAAAAAAAATACAGGTCGTGCTCAACTTAGGACCACCGCTGAGCCCAAAATCTATGTGGTTAGGTGAGAAATTCGTTAAGTGATCCCCCCCCCCATTTTTACGACTTTCCTTCGCTTCTTAAGCGAATCACAGCGGTTCTTCAATGAGTCATACGGTCGTTAAGCGAGTCTGGCTTGCCCCGCCAACTTTGCCTGTCAGAAGGTCGCAAAAGCATGAACCCGGGACACTGTGCAACCGTCGTAAATGCGAGACAGTTGCCAAGCTTCCGGATTTTGATCAGGTGAACCACGGGGAGGCTGCCGCAGTTGAAAATGTGAAAAAAAAATGATCGTAAGTCAATTCAGTGCCGTCGTAACTTTGAACAGCGAGTAAATGAATTAGTTGTACGTTGTGATCTGCTCGTGTGTGCTTCGAATCGTCCTTGCCCCAAGAGAAAAGAACCGTTGTCCATTTCAGTGAAGGAGGCAAAAAAGGACGTGGTTTTGATGAAAGCTAAACGGCAGGATTGCCCAACACAGGTAGTCCTCGACTTACAGCACTTCGTTTAATGACTATTTGAAGTTACAACGACACTGGAAGAAGTGATTTATGACCATGTTTTGCTCTTACGGTCGTCGCAGCGTCCCCATAGTCACGTGATCAAAATTCAGGCGCTTGGCAACTGGTTCATATTTGTGACGGTCACGGCGTCCTCGGCAGGGTCACATGCTCCCCTTTTGCGACCCTTCTGACGAGCAGAGTCAAGGATTCACAACAACCATGTTACTAATTAAGGAACTGCAGTGATTCAGTCAACAACCGTGGCGAGAAACGTCGTAAAATGGGGCAAAATTCACTTCGCAACTTTTTCCCTTAACAACATAAGATTTTTGGGCTCCGTTGCGGTCGTAAGCCGAGGACTCAGAGTATAGACTCTGCCATGTCGCCAACATCAGTAATGTGTCTCTCAGCATGTTCAAGGTATCGGAGAAGCGCCCGATGGAAACAAGCTTATCTCTGTGCATTCAAAACAGGGTTGTCCTGAATTCAAAATGTGCGGAAGATTGCAGAACAGCAACGTGATTTTTGCCGTCATTTGGAAGAAAGAAGAAAAAAGACGGAACGCTTAGTGACCAGCTCACTTTAGATTGGATAGGCAGGTAATCCTCAACTTAATGACCAGAACTGGGCTCAAAATTTCTGTTGCTAAGTCAGACGGGTGTGAAACGGGTTTTGCCCCATTTTGCAACTTTGCTTGCCGCGGTTGTTAAAGTGAATCGCTGTAGTTCTTGAGTTAGTAACATGGTTGTTCAGTGAATTTGGCTTTCCCATGAACGTTGCTTGTCACTAAAAGAGGATTTTGTGACACACACACACACACAGGGACACCGCAATCGTCGTAAATATGAATCAGCTGCCAAGCGTCTGAATTTTGATTAGTGACCAGGGGAATGCTGCAGTGGTCGTAAGTGTGAAAAATTGCCAGAAGTCGCTTCTGTCAGTGCCGTCGTAACTTTGATCACTAAATGAACTGTTACAATCTGAGGACTATCTGAAGCCTGTTCCCAATTCGATGTCAAAGCATAAGGCAGCTGTGCTGTACATGTACGTTTCAATAAGGCACGTTTATGCTGCTTTTCGAATGTCGGCTTATACCGGGAGGAATTGAACAGTTATTGGAATATCGATTAAGACTATCTGCATTGCAAAAATCCAGACGATCGTTAATTGATAAGCAAACGACGGAGGAATCATTTAACGCTGCAATCTAGAAACCGTGGTTGTAATGGAACAAAAATCTCTTGTGTTTTTCTGCTGTATTGTCAAACCAAATTGATCACTAGACTTTTAACACTATCTGGTTCCAAGAGAGAAAAAAACCCAAGAAAATTAATTCGCTTTAAGTGTCAGGAACTGGACCCTGGGACGTTAAAGTGGAGAGAATCACAACTATCAACTGATCTTTTGCATCCCCTCTAAAAATAATCGAGATTTTTAAATAAGTGCTAGAAGGCGGTGACGTTTGTGCCTTGGAAGTGCACATGGAGAGCTGAAATGAACGTGATTTACCAAGTTGTGCCTTTGCCTATAACAGACAAATATTTTTCAAGCTCCTTGGCTAGATTTAAAAAAATGTGCAGTGCCGTAACCCTTGGTTTTTCGTAAACTTATTTGCCACAAAGCATTTTTGATTTTTTTCCCCACCTGACTTAAATGGCGGTTGATGCCATCAGATATTGACCATAAAATAAAATGGAAGAAGAAATAATTGCTCTCCCCCTAATTCTAATTTGCTAATAAAGCTTCACAACCTCTTCCTCTACTTCCCTATTTTAGATGTGTCGGGAGGTTTTTTTTTCTTTTCCTTAATTCTGAGCAAAAAGAAAAAGAGGGAAAGGATACCATCAAGCTGCCTTACAAATCTGTATAACTAGCTAATTAATTTGAGGCCGATGCTATTAAAAGTTTCTTTGTATTGATGTGGATGAATATGTGGCAGGATTGGAAAAAAAAAACAACACACCAGATTTATATACCATTTGCAGTTTGGTCAAGACAGTTTGGTCCGGACTGCAGGAAAATTAAGGATGCAAATTGCTACATATAGTCCTCAACATACGACGGCAACTGACCCCAAACTTTATGTTGCTAAGTGAGACAGTTCTTGAGTTTGGCCCCTGTTTTACGACCTTTCTTGAAACAGTTGTTGAGTTGTTTTAGCGAAAGTGGATTCCCCATTTCTGGGCCACTAAAGACGAGCATTATTTTGACACAGGTTGTCCTTGACTTTGCGACCACAATGGAGCACAACATTTACGTTGCTAAGTGAGCCATTTATTGAATTTGTCCCCTTTTTACGACCTTTCTTGCCACAGTTGTTAAGTGAATCACAGCAAGTAAGTTAGTAACACGGCCGTTCAGCGAATCTGGGCTTCCCCCGTTGGCTTTGCTTCTCCGAAGGTCGCAAAAGGGGATCACATGACCCCTGGAGACACGACAAGCGTCGTAAATATGAGTCAGTGGTGCCAAGCATCTGAATTTTGATCACGGGGCTGCGGCAACAGTTGTAAAGTGTGAAAAGTGGTCATAAGACACTTTTTTCAGTGCTGTTGTAACTTCGAATGGTCACTAAACAAATGGATGTAAGTCAAGGACGACCTGTAGAAGTAAACCCCGTATTCTGGAATCTGTAGACCTAAATCCATGTCTAGGAAAAGATCCCTTCTTTCACTAAGTTCTTTAAATCACCCAGTTAGCAACGGTTCCCACAAAAGCTTGTAGGGACGCAGAAAGAGGAACTACTAACCGACTGAATGCTGTGGTCCTCAAGATCTTGACTACCAATGAGATTTGGACCCAGAGTAACGAGTTGGAAGGGACCTTGGAGGTCTTCTAGTCCAACCCCCTGCTCAAGCAGGAAACCCTATACCATTTCAGAAAAATGGCTGTCCAGTCTCTTAAAGACTTCCAGGGTTGGAGCATTCACAACTTCTAGTGGCAGGTTGTTCCACTGGCTAATTGTTCTCACTGTCAGGAAATTTCTCCTTAGTTTTAGGTTGCTTCTCTCCTTGGTTAGTTTCCATCCGTTGCTTCTTGTCCTGCCTTCAGGTGCTTTGGAGAACAGCTTGACTCCCTCTTCTTTGGGGCAGCCCCTGAGATATTGGAACGCTGCTATCCTGTCATCCATCTCTGGTCTTTCTAGGTCCATCTAAGCTCTGACTAGGACTTAAGCCAGCGCTTAGATCAGAGCCAAAGACTAGAACGGACAAAAACATTCTAGAAAATAAGGGATTGGAAATTGCTTGCAATATTTCTGTCCTTTTAGTTATGACAACAGCCCCAAACACCGCGAGCGTCATAAATTGGAGTCAGTTGCCAAGTATTCTGGATTTTGATCGTGTTACCATGGAGATACTGTGACAGTTGTGACAGTGTGAAAAACCGTCATAGCTCACTTTTTTTCCAGTGCCGTTGTAACTTTGAACGGTCACGAAATGATCTGTTTTAAGTCGAGGACTATCTGTGCCAAAGAAATCGGAAAACATTAATTTCTCCAGCCCCTCCGTCCACTAGTAGAATTGCACTGTGTAGGATACGTCTTTTAGAATGCCTTTTTTAGTCGTGTCTTATGAAGCATGATGAAAAAAGGCTTCTCCCCCAGTTGGGGCTGTTGAGATTTTTCACAATTTTGTTTTCAGTTACGGCTGTCGTTCTGTTAAACACACACGCATATAACACTTTCACGATAGAACCGTGTTTGTATTTTGACTTCCGGCTTCGCAACATATATCTTTTCCAACAGGACTGCGGAAAAAAGTATTTTAAAGGGCTATAATAATTCCCATTGCGTTTTACAAATATTAGCACTTTCTTAACTATTTATATATTTTTAAAATGTTACACAGGCAAAATAATCGTCCCGCTTAAGCATCTTTTCAAATCCCCGCCTGCAAATGTAGCAGGAGCAATTACATTTATCCTACTTCTCGTCTAAAAACTATGCAGATTTTTTTTAAAATAAAATAAAATAAAATGTAATATATTTTATAAGCTAATGATAATTGGGTAAATAAAGGTTTTTTAGCATGTCTTCCTAGCGTTTGTGGATACTGAAAAATTTTGGTAATCTTTCTTCACTAAAGATGTGAATGTTTCGATGTTCCTTTACTGTTTCTACTTTTTTGGTAATCCGATGGGGGGAATTCAGTATATGACATTTTGTCATGTCAAACTGTGAATATATATTTGTACTGTACAGTCCTCCTATGTCATATATATAATATGGAAAAATGTATAATACTTGTTAATGAAACAAGACGCATAGTAAATGTCCGTATGTAAATAACACTCCCGGCAAAGTCGTATTCTTTTAAAAAAAAAAGAAAAGAAAAGAAAAGTAATTGGGGGAAAAAGAAGCTGGCTCTAGCACAGAAGGGATATTTAGAGCAGATCCATAAAATCTAGGACCGCTTAATTACAGATAGCCCTCGACTTACGACGATAATTGAGCCCAAAATTTACATTGTTAAGGGGGACATTGGTTAAGTGAGTTTTGGCCTCCTTTTACGACCTCCCTTGCCACGGTTGTTAAACGGATCACTGGGCAGTTGTTAAGCTAGTAACACGGTTGTTAAATGAATCTGGCTTCCCCCATTGACTTGGCTTGAGCAGGGGGTTGGACTAGATGACCTCCAAGGTCCCTTCCAACATCATCATCATCATCATTATTATTATTATTAATATTATGGTCGCAAAAGGGGGTCACACGACCTTGGGACACGGCAACAGTCGTAAGTATGAACCAGTTGCCAAGCATTCTGAATTTTGATCACGTGACCCTGGGGATGCTGCAAAGGTCATAACTCTTGAAAAACGGTCACCAGCCACTTTTTTCCAGTGCCGTTGTAACTTTGAACAGTCCCTTCATGAATCGTCGTAAGTTGAGGACTGCTGGTATTTATGATTAATACTCCACTGATTTAAATGGACCTAGCATACATGTGATTAACTTTCAAATGTGCTTAGGATTCCGACTACGTCATCCTAACCATTGTTGCTGCTATTGTTGCGTCCGAAATGTGACTTCAGAGTTCGCGCCCAACAAGCCGTCTTGTCCTCCCGTTCTTTTTGTTCCAACACGCGTAACACCAAATGAGGGTTTATTCAGAGGCAATCCATTTGAAGCAGAAATTCATGGACATTCATTATTGGCTGGGCAAAAGTTGCGTATCCGAAGAATCGCCTCTACCCTTTCATCCTTGCCTTTCCTGGCACAAGCAATCATATATAAAGACTTAGTTTTATATAAAGTTAAAATGGGCTGTGGTTATTCTTTTCTTTAATTATTTCAATGTCATGCCTCCGTCGGAGCCTGAATCTGCGGAGGAAAATGAGCTGGAACGGGACCCTATTGAGGTCGAGGGAGAGGGGTCTGGCTTCAGAGGAATGTGAGGAAGAGAAGGCCGAGGCAGGCCAGGGCCCTTCAGGATTGGGACAGGATGAACAGGAGAGGCATAGTTCAGGCGATGAGCAAGGGCCACCCCCTCCTGATCCTAGAGCATGGAGAGTGGAGAGAAGGAGGGAACAACGCAGGCAGGCTCAGCTACTGGGGAGGAGAGGGTCCCACCTCTCTCCACAAGGCACACCTGGAGACTGAGATTTAAGGAGACACTGTGGGGAGAGGCACTTGTCGGGAACAAACGCTGCTTCCTTGGAGTTTTGTGTGTGTTGTTGCTGATCTCTTGTTCTGTGACTTCTGCTTGGAAACCCTGAAACTCTGACTATTGGACTGGCTGACAACGTTGCTTGGATGTTTATAGATCTCAGTCTGTATTTTGGCTTCCCTTTTGAAACTGCTCAGGCAAGCGTGTATTCACACAGACTCCTTAGGTTTATGATGTATGTGTCATTCTTATCTCCGTGGCCTTGAGTAAATTCCTCTCCTAATCAGACTGTATGTGAAACTCCTTGCAGCCAGAGGTGTGTGTGTCTTCCTTTGTTTGGAGGCTTGCCAGAAACGTGGGAGCATTTGGGGAAAAATTGGAGCAGTTAAATGGTGGCTTGAATTGCCAACTGACTGCATTGACTCGGGGCTGTGCCCTGGGTCATCACAGTTAGACACATCAGTAAGGATTCCATCAAGTACCGATAGAAAAGAATATTTGTACCTCAGTGTTGAACTGTGGGATCCTTGGTGCTCTCTGAGCTTGGTAATCTTTTTTGCAGACATTTCATTACCCAACTAGGTAACTTTATCAGTACTAGAAGGGAGTGGGGTTTGCGGAGAGGAGGCAGAGGACTATGGGATCCTTGGTGCTCTCTGAGCTCGCTAGTTTTCTTGCAAACGTTTTATCACCCAACTAGGTAACATCATCAGTGCTAGAAGGGAGTATATATAATATATAAAAAGAGAGCAAACCCCACTCCCTTCTACCACTGATGACGTTACCTAGCTTGGTAATGAAACGTCTACAAGGAAACTACCAAACTCAGCACCGCATTCCATCTTCAAAATGTACACCAACTGGTCATCTACAACAATTAAGCCAACACCACTGCAAAAATCAGGTGCTATGACTCTTAGAAAAATAAGGAAGCTAGTAATTAGTTTGTAATTAGTGGAAGAAGAGTTCCTTGACCCATTTAATGGAAGGGGAAACTGCCACTCAAGTTTCTAGTCCAATGCTTAAGTGCTGTTCTGTCCCAGCCTACGTGAGTCCTTGTTAAGCTCACAAGGAGAAACCCCTCTTCCAACAAGCAGGCTGGAACCGCAGGGAAAAAAACAATCCCCTTTTATTATTCACAGACCTGAGTCAAAGTCCAAAGCAAACAAACACAGTTCACGGAAACTCAATCCTCAACACGAACGGTTGCCTTTGGCAACCAGCACCTCCCACACCTTCCCTTTTATTATGCAGCCAAGGCGTGGCTTCCTAATGCCTTCTCCTTTGCCTTTGGAGCCGCCCCATTGCATTTCTCTGTCCTTCTCTCTTTGCCTGCCGGCGTTTTCGTGCATCCTGGATTTGTCCCAGCTGTTCTTCAGCACTGTCCAACTCAGACTCCCAGCACAGCTGCATCTCAGCCTGAGCGTGAGTAGAGGGGCCAGGCTCCTCGTCCGACTGTAAGTCTTGGAGCTCCTCAGAGCCTTCCTCTGACTCTGATGTCGCTCCAGGCCCCTCCTCCTCCTCCTCCTCTGATTCCTCAGACTCAGCTGCCAGGTCCACTGGCTGCCAAGGAATCACAACAAATGCCTTCATGTTGCATTCCGTGGAAATCTATCCTACTCCTCAAGCGAAGGTGATGAAAAGTTTCTCAACAAGACTTCCCAAATATCTTTGACCTGGTTCTGCTCAGTCCACCAGATTGCTCTTCTGCAGTACAAGACAGACAGGATAGAACAAGCCTGGCTGGCCATTGGCACACCGTGTTGTTACTTCCTTCACGTGGCCCAACTAATTGGGACAACTAATTAGCCAGATCCGGAAAGGTCATTATCTCTGCTCATTATCCAGCAGAAGAATCTTGCAAAGCAGCGTGAAAAAGGCGTTGTTGTATGATTTGGTAAATGCAGTTGTGACTTGCAGGAGGTAGCTGTCCCATGAAGCACACCCGCACACCTGTTTGTGTTGACGTGTGGGAGACTGAAGCAACTTCCGCCTTCACACACAACTGTTCCCTGTTCCTGCAATTACAGGAACACTTAGTGACTGTTCAGAAGTTACAACAGCACTGAAAAAAGCAACTTGTGACCGTTTTTCACACTTATGACCGTTGCTGCATCCCTGTGGTCATGTGATATACATTCAGATGCCGCACAACAGACTTGTATTTGTGACGGTTGCAGTGTCCTGGAGTCACGTGATCCCCTTTTGTGACCGTCTGATGAGAAACGTCAATGGGGAAGTCAGGTTCACTTAACAACTAATTGAGTAAGTGCAGTGATTCACTTAACAACTTGTAAAATGGGGCAAAATTCACTTAACAAACGCTCTCACTTAGCCACAAAAAACTTGGGCTCAATTGTGGTCATAACCTGAGGACTAACCTGTATACCAGTAAACCTGTCTGCTGACACAAGGACAAGAAGCCCAGCGGGAAAGGAGAGCAGTAAACAGTGGTGACATAATTTATATATTGTGTTGATCCTACGTATTGCCCGTGTTTGCAGAACTTCTGAATTGCCTCCAAACAGAACTTAGGAATAGAGCTATACAATAACTCTAGACTTGGGGGAGAAGTGCAGGTAGATAAAAGAGAATATCTGTAGCTCAGGGCTGAAAAGAGGGTTCCTTGAGCGTGCTTTTTTTCCTTTCATTACCAAACTAGGTAACATCATCAATGCTAGAAGGGAGGGAGGTTTGCAGAGTGGAGGAAGGAGAGGAATGTGGGGTCCTTGGTGCTCTCTGAGCTTGGTTGCTGTCTTGCAAACGTTTCATCACCCATCTAGGTAACATCATCAGTGCTAGAAGGGGATGGAGTTTGAGGAGGAGGAGGAGAAGTTTGAGCAGGATGAGTTGGAGGAGGAGGAGGAGGAGGAGGAGGAGGAGGAGGAGGAGGAGGAGAGGAGGAGGAGGAGGAGGAAGAGAATGATGATAACTGTGGGGTCTTTGGTGCTCTCTGAGCTTGAAGATGTTTCATGACCAAATGTGGTAACATCACCATTGCTGATGATGTTGCCTGGTTTGAGTAATGAAACATTTCTAAGAAAACAAGCTCAGAGAACCCCAAGGACCCCTCAAGTGCAAGCAGAGCTGGTGGAATTAAATGCACCATCAGTTTAGAGTCCTTGCGTCGTCATGAAATTTAAACCTGGCCTCCTTGAATTCCACGGACCTTTACCTCACACTAATTTAGTGCTGACCATTAGTTCAGGGGTCCCCAACCCCCAGTCCATGGACCGGTACCGGGCCGCAACTTGCCAGCAACCGGTCCGCACAAACAAGCAAAGCCCCATCCATGGGATGCAGGCAGCACCCAAAACTAGGCACTCTCCAGTCCGTGGAAAAACCTTTCTCCATGGAACCGATCCCTGGTGTCCAAAAGGTTGGGGGACCTCTGCATCAGTTGACTAGATTCTTGTCTATAAACTAGGGCAATAAATCTTTCTGGACTACAACTCAATCTGTGATCCTAAGCCTTTGACAAAACTATTGTATGGCCCTTTTTTATTTTAGATACTTACCCGAGGAGGTTAGCTAGTCTTCAGATGAAGGATCTTATCTGATGCTTTCAGAAGAATGGACCCAGTATTACTTATTTTTTCCTGCAACGGAGACCATTTTGTAGCCACAGCTTTTCGTCATAAAAAATGCCCCGTATGAGTAAATCTGACGTGTTTCTTCTTATTCCTTCCACTAATAAGAGGCAACATGAACCTCTCCTTTTCGAGGAATATCTAACACCACTAGATGTCACCAATGTTCCATGAAGATTTTACACATTACTGTATACATTTAGAATGGAATGGAATGGAATGGAATGGAATGGAATGGAATAGAATAGAATAGAATAGAATAGAATAGAATAGAATAGAATAGAATAGAATAGAATAGAGTAGAGTAGAGTAGAGTAGAGTAGAGTAGAGTAGAAAATCTGGAATAGAATAGAATAGAATAGAAAAACTAGAATAGAGTAGAGTAGAGTAGAGTAGAGTAGAGTAGAGTAGAGTAGAATAGAATAGAATAGAATAGAATAGAAAATCTGGAATAGAATAGAATAGAATAGAAAATCTGGAATAGAATAGAATAGAATAGAATAGAATGGGACCTTGTAGGTCATCTAGTCCAACCTCCCACCCAAGCAGAAGACCCTACACCATTTCTGACAGATGGCACTCCAGTCTCTTCTTGACAGCTTCCAGGGATGAAGCTCCCACAACCTCTGAAGGCAATCTGTTCCATTGGTGGATTGTTCTCAACTGTCAGAAAACTTCTCCTTATTTCCAGGTTGCTTCTGTTCTTGATTAGTTTCTATCTGTTGTTTCTTGTCCTGCCTTCAGGTGCTTTGGAAAATAGGTTGACCCCCTCTTCTCTTTGACAGTCCCTCAAATACTGGAAGACTGCTATCATGTCTCCCCTGGTCCTTCTCTTCATTAAACTAGACATACCCAATTCCAGCAACCGTTCTTCATAATGTTTTAGCCTCCAGTCCCCTCATCGTCTTGGTTGCTCTTCTCTGCACCCTTTCTAGAGTCTCAACATCTTTTTTATAGTGTGGAGACCAAAACTGGTTGCAGTACTCTAGGAGTGGTCTTACTAAGGCTTTATGCAGTGGTATTACCTGCATTCCTCACGTGATCTTGATTGAATCCCTCTATATATCAGAGCATGCACAGTCTTATTGTGCTGAGATAACCCAGGAATCAATACAGTAAACAGTGGTTTGTATTAAATGGTGGTTTATATTACACTATCTACAATATACACTAGGAACAAAATACATACATGTGGTAATACAGCAAATTCAACAGACAGCAGTTACAGCAGGAAATGGACGAGAGAGGACACAGCAGCAAAAGCCTTCCCTTTTATACTCAGGCTCTTAAAGGGACACAGATCCTGCTGAGTCACTCCTATCATTGCATCATCCACCTTATGCTACATTACATCATTACATAAGCCGTGTAGCTATTAAATTATTACCTTGACAAATGACTACAAGTTTGTGTTAGCGTCTCCGACAGCTGCTGTGCAGCTCCGTGACGATCGGCCTTGACAAATTCACCGTAGGTCAATTACAAAAGGCAATTGGAACAGCTTACATCCTCCAGCACCATCAGTCCACATCTGCCTATGGCAGGTCCTTGGGAAGGACTGGATGGGTGCCTAAAAATGCCAAATCCAGTCTAAACATTTGGCTTTCACAGAATTAGCCTACACAAACCCTCATTCTGTTGGCATCATGGGGTGTACTAAAGAGAAGTTGGAGATGATAGAAGTTGATTTTTTTTCCCTCCATGTTTTTTCTTTTTGAGGGGAAATTTCTTCCCTGCCCTTTTTTTTTTATCCAGAAGATACCTCTGTGAGATGGGGTTGCACAATGAATCACAAAAGAGCGGTTGCCACACACTACAATCAAACAACCTGCTCTGTTTTACAATCCAAGCAACAGAAAACAATTGCTTGCAAATGTCTTTTGACTACAACCAGATTGTCATTTTTCTTGGAATAATTCCCATGCAATTAACCGGGATTTACACTGGGGAAGATGTTGTTTTTTTAAATATAAAGTTGTATTGATTTTTTCCCCCCGCAGAGTTCAATAGTAATCATTCAGCAAAAACGTGTTATCCAAGTATCTTATTCACTAATGCAAATTAAATTCCTAATCCCTAAATCTTTTCTTGAACTGGGGAAGATGTTTCTAGGTTGCAAGAACACAGATATAATTCAGCTGATCGTCAACGTGCAAAGAGCAACTGAGGAGATTTTTTTTCATGATTTTTTTTTTAAAAAAAATTGGGAACACCTAGATAATTTTTAAACAAATCCAAGGTGACTCTAGCCAAAATCCAACACAATACAAAAACTAAGAAGGAGAAAAGTCAGGAAAATTATCCCAAATAAAAAAAAGCCCCTTTTAAAAAGGTCTTCAAATATATACACATCAGGATGCAGGCAACATTTGTTTTCTTAGATGTTTTTCTTAGATGTTTTCATATCCGATATGGATCTTGTGTCGTCCCTCGTCAGAACGCAAGAACTAGAAAAAGGAAAATTATTAATTTAATATTTAGAAAAAATATAAAACTGGCACGGATAAAGTTGAGTTAGACATCTCTCTTCTCTATAAGAGAACTTGGTTTTGGTAACTACACTACCCAAAACGATTTGTCTGTCATGAAAAAAATGATGGACACCCATGTCTTTGGTGGTTAGCATCCTTACCTAGAGCTCTTTCATTTCTTCAGGGTTTGGGAGTTTAATCTGGAGAGATGCCCGGAGATTAGTCCAGAAAAAGGCATGCTTTCTCGTGTCTTTTGGCCATTCCAGGTAGGTCCTCCGGGCCATGAGAGCTTTGAGTTTGTAGTACCTGTCGGGGATGAGGTAGGCCGGTATGGGCTCCAACAAAATCAGAATTAAACCGTCGGCGTTCTCGCTGAATAACTTGTGATGAGCAAAATACAGCTCGTAATGGCACCACTCGCTCTGCACGAAATTGGGAGACAGCACGAAGATGGACTTGTAGCTCTTTTCTATGGAGTCTATGATGTTCTCCACAATGCTCTTCCCGGCGATGAAGTTCCTCTCGTGTTGACAAATCTTTAGGGACCCGTCTTCCTTCTCCAGATTGGGAATTAGCTCAGTTTTGACCCAGTGAGCGTCATGCTCGCTGTAGGACACAAACGCATGATACTGGACGTTCTCAGAGATGTCTTCGGATTTATTCTTCCATATTCGGTGCTTCACTTGGCTCCAGCGCCAGATCATCTTGAAATACCAAGGAATGTCAAAGCGGATGCAGAGGAAGGCTACAACGGCTATTATCGACAGAGTAACCACCAGAACAACTATAATCAAGAGAGTCACGTTGCACTCAAGTTCAGAAATATGGAAATCTTTTAACAGAGTTTCTCTTATGACGCTGGGAGAGTCACACCTATAAACATCAGGCCAACCAACTAATGCCACGGATTCTTCTTTTTGAAGATTAATCAACTGCCTTAATTCACAGTTGCAGTGGAAGGGATTATGTCCTCCTTTTAATCTTCGGATGTTCTGACAGGTCTGGAAGAATTCAGAAAACTGGTCCAGGACAAAATTATTTTCTACGTTGAGCATGTGAAGGTTGCTAAAATGGCCGCATCCTGGAAAGGCATTGAGTCTGTTAGAAGCCAAGTTTAACTCCTTTAAAGCAGTCAGGTTAGTGATCTCTTTAGGCACAGCTGAAATATGATTACTTTGTAAGTTCAAAATTTGGATATTGTCCGGTAAACATCTAAAAACCGAGTCGGTTAACTTGTTGAATGACAAATTCAGTTGCGTTATATGTTCGCCCCAGTTGCATTCGTTTCCACTGTCTTTGTAGTACAAATTATTCTGGCTTATATCCATATAATTCAGGGAGGTCATGTCGCTTGTCATTAAACTCACCTTGGTAAGATCTTCAAGTCTATTCTTTTGTAAAAGGAGTGTTTGCAGCATAGCTAAGTGTTCGCAGCCTCTTAGCATTGTGTCAGTCAATGTGTTGTTTTTAAAACATAAGTACTTAAACCGACTGGGTTTTTCAGGACACAACATATATAATATACCAGAATCAGAAATAGTCAAACTGTCAATGTTCAAGTTTGAAAAAGTTGAGTACACGATGTCCTGGTCAAATGTTGCTGTGTCAAGGAGTGTATATTTGATGGTTAAACTCTTTAATGAGAGATCCGCATTTTTAAAAGCTCCAGCGTTGAACGTAGTAATGGTTGGATATAAGATGGTTAAATGGTTAATGCTGGATTTCCCCACTGCCTTAAAAACATCAACGAGCTCTTTCCAACTGAATTTCGTGTCAGTTATGGTTAGATTTAGCAACGTGCTTTTTTCAGTTAGCTTCGACAGAAATGTTCTTAAGTCTTCAACTTGCCCCAGTGGGATCTTAGAAAGTTCTAAACTTTCTGTACCGTTGAACCCCAGATTCAAGAGGAGGCGAAATTTTGCGCCTTGAGGGAGCACAATCTGAACCCTCTTTGCGCTGAACACTAGAGGGTTTCCTGGCCCATCTTCATAAAGACCTTCTAAGCCCAGAAACAGAGTGTCCGCGTGTAAGTGCACAAGAGCGTTGAGACTTGAAAGCTTTCTTGTACTAATTCCAAAATAGTCCAGTTTTGTGATTTTGATGAATTCGGTGGAGAACAGCACGGTGACAAAGTCATTGTAAGCCAGATCTAGATGCTTGAGGCTCTTCATAGGGAAACTAGACACATTCCACAGATTGTTGTGAGACAGATCGAGGTGCTCTAAGATTTTGTTGTGCTGGAAAACCCCCAGATCAATTTCTCCGATAGAATTATGAGACAGAATTAGCACTTTTAAGTTGGGAAGGGAGCGAAAACTAGAGACTTCTAGTTTAGACAGATTATTATCCGACAGATCCAGAACGCTTGTTTGGGTTGATAAATCTTTGGGAACCGTAAAGAGGGAACTCTTTGAATAGTTCGCTATAAGTTCACTTTCCGTGGCTGAGTGGGCGAAATTCCATAAGGTTATCACAAATACACAAATGGAGAGAAAGTGGTTCGTAGTTGACATTTTCCTTCCAGCCATAAGGACAATTGGATTGAGGCTCCTCTCAGCTGGGCATCGTTCTGCAAAAAAATAATTCACGGTACAATATTACATCAGCCTTTAATAGTTCATTGTTTGGCATCCTTTATTCTTTTGAATGATAATAAATGAAACTTAAACAGAATAACAGGCATGTCTGTTAATAATATATTATCACGAAAGCTCATATTGGTGTTCTAAGATACTAAAACATGATTATATTATTATTATTGTTATTGTTGTTGTTGTTATTATTATTATTATTATTATTGATCATCGCACAATCAGCCAGATGTTCAGACTGGATTTGGCATTTTTGTCTACCTATCGAGTCCTTCCCATGGACCTGGGATAGGCAGATGTGGATGTTTGATGGTATTACAGATCTCGTCGCAGGATGGAAGCGGTTCCTAGTAGGGCCACCTTTTGCAATTGACTGATGGCGAATTTGTCAATGCCAATGGTGTTCATTGACAAATTTGCCATTATTATTATTATTATTATTATTATTATTATTATTATTATTATTATTATTATTATTATTACTATGGATCATCGCACAGTCAGCCAGATGTTCAGACTGGATTTGGCATTTTTGTCTACCTATCGAGTCCTTCTCAAGGACCTGGGATAGGCAGATGTGGATGTTTGATGGTATTACAGATATCGTCGCAGGATGGAAGCGGTTCCTAGTAAGGCCGCCTTTTGCAATTGACTAATAGCGAATTTGTCAATGCCAATAGTGTTCAAGTGGTGCTCCAGTTGTTTTGGGATTGCACCCAAGGCGCCTATTACTATTGGTACTACCCTTGCTTGCTTTTGCCACAGTCTTTCTATTTCTGTTTGTAGGTCTTTGTATTTTGTTATCTTCTCCAATTGTTTATTATTATTATTATTATTATTATTATCATCATCATCATCATCATCATCATCATCATCATCATCATTATTATTATTTCTCTTTCTTTCTTTCTTTCTTTCTGTCTCTGTCTCTGTCTCTGTCTCTGTCTCTGTCTCTGTCTCTGTCTCTGTCTCTGTCTCTGTCTCTGTCTCTCTCTCTCTCTTTTTAAAAGGCTCATGGCGGAGCAGCTTCAAAAGAGGAAGTCAGGCTGAAACAGCCCAGGGGAGAGAAATGCTCTGAAAATCAACAAAGCGAAAGCAAAGGGACGTTTTGATGGCCGGGGCCCTTCCAAACCTACTTTTTGATGCATTCCCGGGAGAGGAGGGAGGAGTGTTGGGGGGGGGGCTGTTGTGACCACTTTGCAGTTGCAAAGGCCGGGGGTGGGGGGAGGGCAGGACCGGGGCAGGAAGGGAGGGATCTTCCAGTGACGCCCCTGGTTAGAAGAGAAGGAAGCTCTGGTGGAGAAGACACAACCCAAAAGCACTTCTGATGTGATTGTGATTGTGATTATGACTATGACTATGATTATGATGTTTGTTTATGATTATGACTATGACTATGACTATGATTATGACTACGCCTACGTTTACGATTACATTTATGTTTATGTTTATGATTGACNCTTACGGGACTCAGGGCGGTGAACAGGCAATAATAAAAATCACAATAAATATTGAATAAAAAGCCTGCTCTAAAATACCCCATATAAAACCCCTAGCAAAGCCCAATCAAAACTACACCAGGCCGGCCGCATGGAATAGATGGGTTTTCAAGGCTCGGCGGAAGAGGCGCAGGTCCGTAGTTGTACGTAGGTCGGGGGGGGGAGGTCATTCCAGAGGGCAGGAGCTGCCACAGAGAAGGCTCTGCCCCTGGGGGTCGCCAGCCGGCATTGACTGGCCGACGGCACCCTAAGGAGGCCCTCTCTGTGGGAGCGGACTGGTCGTAGGGAGATATAATAATAATAATAATAAAGTTGGAAGGGACCGTGGAGGTCATCTAGTCCAGCCCCCTGCTAAGGCAGGAAACCCTATACCATTTCGGACAAATGGCTGTCCAGTCTCTTCTTAAAAACTTCCAGTGTTGGAGCATTCACAGCTTCTGGAGGCAGGTGGTTCCACTGGTTAATTGTTCTGACTGTCAGGAAGTTTCTCCTTAGTTCTAGGTTGCTTCTCTCCTTGATCAGTTTCCATCCGTTGCTTCTTGTCCTGCCTTCAGGCGCTTTGGAGAATAGCTTGACTCCCTCTTCTTTATGGCAACCCCTGAGATATTGGAATATATGCTATTCTTATTCTTATTTTGATTTTTCTAAGCGCTGGGCAGCGAAGGAGAAGCACGCAGCAGCCCCGGGACAGCTTCGCCTTAAGCCTCCCCAGGTGCGTCTGGACCCCAGCCCTCTTCTCCCCAACTCGGGGCTGATTCACACGTTCCACCTACCTTGGAAGGACGAATCGACCTGCCCGAGGTTTTTTTGGGGGGGATACGGCGGTTCCACGAGAGTTTGAAAAGGCCAGCGCGCACCTGCCTGCCTGCCTGCCTGCAGACGTGCGGACACGCGTGTCGCTCCGCTCGGGACTCGCCTGCTTTTCTGAACAGGAGGCGGTGGCCCGTTTCTCCTTCCCCTTGCCGGGAAGACCCCCCCACCCCCGTCCTCCCCTTCGCTTCCGGACTCTTCCCGTTGCTTGAATGACCAGCAAAGGCGACAGGTGGGGGGGGGAAATCCGGGCTGAGC
>NW_015387858.1:77100-85992 GCF_001527695.2 Protobothrops mucrosquamatus
AGTCCAGTTGCCTCCTGGACCTGGAGGGCTGAGAATCTCCATAGGCTTCTTCTGTTTTTTGTTTTTTTTCTGCCTTCTGGTCTGCCTTTTGCGGCTGGGGCCCCATCCAAGCCCCGGCCCCGTCCAGCCCTGCTTAGCTTTTTCCCACCCGCAGCCAGATTGGAAGAAGTTGCTCGGTTGTGTCTCAATCTTCCCTCGGAAGCGCCAAGCCTCCGCCGCCGCCGCCTCCGCCTCTCCCTCCGGGGGCCTGTCGAGAAAGCCGCCCGCCCCCCGCGCGGCGAACGGCCGGCCCTTCGCTCGGCCCGCCCCCGGCCCCGGCCCCGGCCCCGCTCGCGCCTGGCTTCTGCCGACGTGGCCGGGAGGGGAAAGGCAGGGCGCAGGCAGGGCGCGCCGGCAGGCAGGCAGGCAGGCAGCAGCTCCGGCGGTGGTAAGAAGGCAGAATGGCTACCTGCAGCTTCCTCCTCCTTTTTTGTGTCTTTTCCTTTCCTCTCCTTTCCTCTCCTCTCCTCTCCCTTCTGCTATCCTGTCCTCTCCCCTTTCTCCTTTCCTTTCCTTTCCTTTCCTTTCTTCTTTTCCTTTCCTTTCCATTCCATTCCTTTCTTTTCCACCTTCCTTTCCCTTCCTTTCCTCTCCTCTCCCCTCCCTTCTGCTATCCTGTCCTCTCCCCTTTCTCCTTTCCTTTCCTCCTTTCCTTTCCTTTCTTCCTTTCCGTTCCATTCCTTTCCTTTCTTTTCCACCTTCCCTTTCCCTTCCCTTCCCTCCCCTTCCTTTCCTTTCTTTTCCTTTCCTTTCCTCTCTTCTCCCTTCTTCTATCCTGTCCTCTCCCCTTTCTCCTTTCCTTTCCTTTTCTTTCCTTTCTTCCTTTCCTTTCCTTTCCATTCCATTCCTTTCTTTTCCACCTTCTCTTTCCCTTCCCTTCCTTTCCTTTCTTTTCCTCTCTTCTCCCTTCTTCTATCCTGTCCTCTCCCCTTTCTCCTTTCCTTTCCTTTTCTTTCCTTTCTTCCTTTCCTTTCCTTTTCATTCCATTCCTTTCTTTTCCACCTTCCCTTTCCCTTCCCTTCCCTTCCCTTCCTTTCCTTTCCTTTCCTTTCCTCTCCCCTCTGCTATCCTGTCCTCTTCCCTTTCTCCTTTCCTTTCCTCCTTTCCTTTCTTCCTTTCCATTCCATTCCATTCCTTTCTTTTCCACCTTCCCTTTCCTTTCCTCTCCTCTCCTCTCCTCTCCCCTCTGCTATCCTGTCCTCTCCCCTTTCTCCTTTCCTTTCCTTTCCTTTCTTCCTTTCCTTTCCATTCCATTCCTTTCCTTCCCTTTCCATCTGTTACCGTTTGTATCCTTTCCCTTCCCTTCCCTTCCCTTCCTTTTTCCTTTCCTTTCCTTTCCATCTGTTACCGTTTGTATCTCTAGAAGTGGGGGTAGATATCTCCTCCTCATTCTGGAAGAGCTTCCCCTCAAAGTCAAGTTGGCTCCTTCCTTATATAGCGACATTTAATTACGTGTTAAATTAAGGTGACTTCTTTGTAGAAAACATCTACCAGAGAGCTGAGGTTTCTGATGTGTCGTTGGCAAGCATATTTAGTTTTGTATAAATAATAAACAAAAATAGAATTATTTTAAGGATAGTCTTGCCCTAAAGTATCTTTCCTTCCATTAACATCACGCAATTTAGCAAGTATTTTCTCCAAGAAGACAGTTGGCCAACCCCACTTAGGAGAGAAGATGAAGTGCTACCAGTTGGGGTGCTACTACTGAGAAGGTCCTGCTCTTACTCCTCTGCTGTGGGCAGGGGGTTGGACTAGAAGACCTCCAAGACCTTCCATCTCCTATTCTATTCTATTCTATTCTATTCTATTCTATTCTATTCTATTCTATTCTATTCTATTCTATTCTATAATAATAATAATAATAATAATAATAATAATAATAATAATAATAATAATAATAATAATAATAATAATAATAAAAAGTTGGAAGGACCTTGGAGGTCATCTAGTCCAACCCCCTGCTCAGGCAAGAAACCCTACACCATTTCAGACAAATGGCTGTCCAGTCTCTTCTTAAAAACTTCCAGTGTTGGAGCAGTCACCGCTTCTGGAGGCAGGTGGTTCCACTGGTTAATTGTTCTAACTGTCAGGAAGTTTCTCCTTAGTTCTAGGTTGCTTCTCTCCTTGATTAGTTTCCATCCGTTGCTTCTTGTCCTGCCTTCAGGCGCTTTGGAGAATAGCTTGACTCCCTCTTCTTTGGGGCAGCCCCTGAGATATTGGAAGACTGCTATCATGTCCCCCTTCATCCTTCTCTTCAGTAAACTAAACATACCCAATTCCAGCAGTCATTCCTTATATGCTTTAGCCTCCAGTCCCCTAATCATCTTTGTTGTTATTCTATTCTATTCTATTCTATTCTATTCTATTCTATTCTATTCTATTCTATTCTATTCTATTCTATTCTATTCTATTCTATATTTTCTATTCATCTTTGTTGTTATTCTATTCTATTCTATTCTATTCTATTCTATTCTATTCTATTCTATTCTATTCTATTCTATTCTATTCTATTATTCTATTCTATTCTATTCTATTCTATTCTATTCCATATTTTCTACTCTACTCTACTCTACTCTACTCCATTCCATATTTTCTTTTCTATTCTATTCTATTCTATTCTATTCTATTCTATTCTATTCTAAAACTACTACTGAAGAGAAATGTAAAAACATTCTAGTTTTCTTTGCTTTGAAAGTGTACTCTAACCAATTAGAAATATGTCACTACTTTTCTCCTCTTTTAGAACCCCAAAAATGTCAGAGAACAGAGGTGAGACGTTAACTCAAGAGAAAAGTGACTGCACATTGACATCTGAGCAGAACGTCTCAACATCCGACACAGCGGTGCATGATGAAAAGACAACGGAGGGATCATCGCAAGTTGGGGGATCTTCCAAAAGCCCCAACAAGGACTTGGAAGAGCAACAGGCATCACATTTGGAAGGTCCTTCAAACGGGCAACATTCCAGTGGAGAAACAGATAAGAACGATGTGATTGAATGCAGCGATTCTATAAGCCTTGAACCAGAAGTTGGAGCTGAAGGACTGAACAAAGAAAGCGATTTGGTAAGAAATAATCTAGCCAGAATTCTTTGGTGCATTGACAAATAAAGCTTGTTTACTCATTTATTTAATCTCTATCCTTTTTCTTTAGAAAGTCAAGTTAGCATGCATAATATTCCTCCTCCGTTTTTCTCCACACCACCAACTCAACTCTTTATAATAGTAGAGGAGAAAAGACTTTCCGTAAAAGTTGCCAATTTCAATTTCAGGATTTTCATAGCTTGCTCAGACTCTCTCCCCCCCCCCCGTAAAAAAAAAATCTTCCTGAAGGAAATCACCCCCAAAAAATAATCCCTCTTTCACCTAGAACTGAAGTCATGCTAGACAAGTCGATGCTATGAGTAAGAATATTAGCGAACCAGTAAACAAGCCAACAGACAAAAAGAGTCAAATCGTAGGGTTTAAATCATTTTGGGTCTTCAACAGATGACAACATTCAAAAAATTGTGTGGAATGGGTGGGTGGATGGATGGATGGACGGTGGATGGATGAATGGATGGATGAACAGTGGCTGGATGGATGGGTGGCTGGATAGATAGATAGATAGATAGATAGATAGATAGATAGATAGATAGATAGATAGATAGACAGACAGACAGTGGATGGATGGATGTGTGGGTGGATGGACGGATGGATAGATAGATAGATGGATAGATGATAGATGGACAGTGGACGGATGGATAGATGGGTAGGTGAGTGAGTGGATGGATGGGTTAATAGATAGATGGAAGGGTGAATGGATGGATGGGTGGGTGGATGAATGGATGGGTGGATAGATGGACAGTGGATGGGTGGGTGGGTGGGTGNNNNATGATAGATGGACAGTGGACGGATGGATAGATGGGTAGGTGAGTGAGTGGATGGATGGGTTAATAGATAGATGGAAGGGTGAATGGATGGATGGGTGGGTGGATGAATGGATGGGTGGATAGATGGACAGTGGATGGGTGGGTGGGTGGGTGAGTGGATGGATGGATGGATGAGTGAATAGGTAGAAGGAAGGGTGGATGGATGGGTGGGTAGATAAATAGATGGACAGTGGATGGATGGATGGGTGGGTGGGTGGGTGGGTGGGTAGTTGGATAGATAGATGGTGGATGGATGGATGGATGGATTTTTATTCCTAATGTCCACATGGATAGCTGTTCTCCATGATGATCTATCCCTAACCTTCTAAAGGTGCACCTGTTGCCATTCTAAGTGAGCACTCTATGGGACTTGGAAGATACTTTGTTTAAAATGTTGATTGCATACTTTCTAATTGAAAAGAGTTATTACAGTTTGAATAGAATATATGTAGCTCAGGGCTGAACTGGGATGTCCTTGGTGCAATCTGAGCTTGGCCAAAGGACCACAATTTTATCTGCTTCATGCTGCATATGCTTTTATTATTTGTTTCTTCCAACGCACATAGCAATATTTAACAAATACAAATGGTTTTCTGTTTCTGTAACTTTTTTTTTTTTTGGTAGGCTTCAGTATCCAAAGGAAAAGGATGGACCACTTGGGGGTCCTGGAGCAAGTCCCTTCTTTCAACTGCATCTGCCACAGTTGTTAAGTATATAACAACATTCTTATTTGGCCATTTATTCTTACTGAATGAAGTTCAAAAAGCAGATCGGTGCAATTAATAAAACATGACGGATGGCTGACATTGATCTCAAGCAGGGGTCTTCAAACTTGGCCCTTTTATGACTTGTGGACTTCAACCCCCAGAATTCCTCAGCCAGGCACACGTGTGCCTGGCTGAGGAATTCTGGGAGTTGAAGTCCACAAGTCATAAAAGGGCCAAGTTTGAAGACCTCTGATCTGAAGGAACTAACATCTCTGATGACTTTGGCCCAAGTTGGCTGAAGGAAGTAGTTACTGGTGTGGCATTATTTGTAGATCGGTTCAAGATGATGAAAATCAGCTTTTCTTAATAGTAGAAGCAACAACGAAAAGTGGAATGTAAGGTTTGGGTCCCAATTAAATTAAACACGAATGAGCCGAGATTAGAAGAATATCCTGCGATAGGATTGAAATCCAGTTCCATTTGATCGGAACGCAATAGGGTTTAACAGTTCATCAAGTGTTCCGATAAGAAGCATCAGGGGTGCAAGGCCAGGTTTAAATCAAATCAGTAAAGGCTTTATATTGGAATGCTCAAAATGCATTCACTATTGGAATACTCAAAATGTTTCGCCAGGGTGCAATCTCCGTGAAATCCTGTAAATCTAAGCCAACGTTACCTTTTACGGCAGATGGGCTGGTGGTGGCTGAGGCCGAAAAAAAACCCATCCAAAAATGGTCTCAGCAGCTTTCACCGATATCATTGGCCCTTCAGTGGCTCTCTTACTGATTGAATTTTCCATATTGTCAACGCTGCTAACATCGGATGTTTTTGCTTTGACAACGTTTGGAGAGGCACCCATTTTCCTTCTTATGTTTTACTCTTAGAATATAGAGTTAGAATTAGATGATACTGGGGGGAGGAGGAGGAGGAACGTGCATGGGAGTTTAGTTAGACATAACAATACTGTAACTAGGGTGAGAACCAAGGTTTTCGAAATAAGAGATGATAAGGATTGGCGGGTTGGAGAATTGGAGGGAAAGTCTGCCTTTCAAGCTAATTGGGGAATGTGATTTATGACTGTAAATCAGAGGAGGGAATTGTGCTTTGATGCTATGTGCTCAGGGGAGGGGAATTCAGATTTTGGCTTTGCCTATGTACGTGCCCATACTATGCTTCTCGAATAAAGATTCTTTAAGGTAAACAATGCCTCCAAGTTCTTTGAAGAGTTCCACCTGTCAGAACCATGACACAAATACACTGCATATAAAATATGCAGGTCGTCCTCAATTTAGGACCACAACGGACCCCAAAATCTCTGTTGTTAAGTAAGCTTTGCCCCATTTTCTTGCCCCACTTGGTGAGTGAATCACTGCAGTTGTTAAGTTAGTAACAAAGGAATCTGGCTTCCCCCGTTGACTTTGCTTGTCACAAGTTCGCAAAAGGGGATCATGTGACACACACATCCCCCGGGACACAGCAACGGTCATAAATATGAGCCAGTTGCCAAGCATCTGAATTGTGAACATGTGATCCTGGGGATGCTGCAAAGGCCGTAACTCTGAAAAATAAAGTCATAAATCACTTTTTTCCGGTACCGTTGTAACTTTGAACGGTCGGTAAATGAACTGTTGTAAGTCAAGGGCTACCTGTACTTGTTCCGTGTCAGGTCAAGGATTAACAGCAGTGAAAGAAAAAGCCAGCATCCTACGAATTCGTACCTCTTCGTCGACATCTTCAGAGGGTGGACGTCCAGAAACATCGGAAAACAGCATCACAGGTTCCGTCTTTCTCAAGTGATCGGTCCAAAAACCCTTTGTTTTCCTCTTGAAATTGGTGAGCATGTTCTTACTGGATTTTTAATCAATTGGTGTCTCCCTTTAAGATGTGGAAGAGGATCCTCAGCAGAGTCTGGAAGAGAATGTGACGTTATCATCCTCTCCTTCAGGATCCCGTGGAGTTCTGTCCACCATCACTACTGCTGTGCAGAATACCGTAAGGATTTCTGGTGATAAAATAAGAGGAAGGAAGGCCGATAGTAGCAACTGTGAGAGGGACCTTGGAGTCCTAGTGGACCATTGCTTAAACATGAGCCAGCCGTGTGCTGCAGTTGCCAAAAAAGCCAACACAGTGCTAGGCTGCATTAACAGAGGGATAGAATCAAGATCACGTGAAGGGTTAATATCACTTTACAAGGCCTTGGTAAGGCCACACTTGGAATACTGCATCCAGTTTTGGTCACCATGATGTGAAAAAGATGCTGAGACTCTAGAAAGAGTGCAGAGAAGAGCAACAAAGATGATCAGGGGACTGGAGACTAAAACATATAAGGAACGGTTGCTGGAATTGGGTATGTCTAGTTTAATGAAGAGAAGGACGAGGGGGGACATGATAGCAGTGTTCCAGTATCTCAGGGGCTGCCCCAAAGAAGAGGGGGTCAAGCTATTCTCCAAAGCGCCTGAAGGTAGGACAAGAAGCAATGGATGGAAACTAATCAAGGAGAGAAAAATACGTTCATAAATTGCAAATTCAGTGTTCCTGTACCAGTCTCCCAAATAGGGCATTTTCCAAAGATTTTCCACTCGGGTTCCCATAATTCCCAGCCAATCCAAACATGCCTGTTCACAACTAGAAATTATGGATGGGAATTCATGCTATCGGGAAAGCATTCGTGAGAAGATAAGTGCTATGTAGCTTTGTAGCTGCCTAATACAGGGGTCTTCAAACTTGGCCCTTTTATGACTTGTGGACTTCAGCTCCCAGAATTCCTCAGCCAGCCTCCATTTTGTTTGTTAGATTTAAGACGGGTCTTCAAACTTGGCCCTTTTATGACTTGTGGACTTCAACTCCCAGAATTCCTCAGCCAGGCATGCTGGCTGAGGAATTCTGGGAGTTGAAGTCCACAAGTCATAAAAGGGCCAAGTTTGAAGACCCCTGGTTTAATATAACAGAACCCAAGGCAAACAACTTAAAAAGATATATTATTAAAATTAATGGGCTTTACTTATTCACAAGTAAATATATTGATCAACATGAGTGTTCTGCTCTATTTTATGCAGGGTAAAAGTGTCTTAACTGGCGGACTTGATGCTTTGGAGTTTATCGGCAAGAAAACCATGAATGTTCTAGCAGAAGGTGATCCTGGGTTCAAGAAAACCAAAATTCTGATGGAACGGACTGTTTCTTTATCTCAGGTGAAACATGCACACAGTGATTATCATCATAAACAGTGATTTAGCAAGATTTTTCTAATTTAGTCCTGATTGGGCAGGATGCTGGTGGGAGATCCTAGGCCAGGGGTCTTCAAAGTTGGCCCTTTTATGACTTGTGGACTTCAGCTCCCAGAATTCCTCAGCCAGCCTTCATTTTGCTTGTTAGATTTAAGACAGGGGTCTTCAGACTTGGCCCTTTTATGACTTGTGGACTTCAATTCCCAGAATTCCTGAGCCAGCCTCCATTTTATTTGTTAGATTTAAGACAGGGGTCTTCAGACTTGGCCCTTTTATGACTTGTGGACTTCAGTTCCCAGAATTCCTCAGCCAGCCTCCATTTTGTTTCTAAGTTTTAAGACAGGGGTCTTCAAACTTGGCCCTTTTATGACTTGTGGACTTCAACTCCCAGAATTCCTCGGCCAGCCTCCATTTTGTTTGTTAGATTTAAAACAGGGGTCTTCAAACTTGGCTCTTTTATGACTCGTGGACTTCAATTCCCAGAATTCCTCAGCCAGGCATAGATGGCCTCTTTGACCCCTCTTTCAAACCAGCGGTCCTCTCTATCCAAAATGTGGACTTTGCTGTCTTCGAAAGAGCGGCCTTGGTCTTTCAAATGCAAATGGACTGCTGAATCTTGTCCTGGTCACGCAGGGGTAGGCAACCTCGGCTCTTTTATGACTCGTGGACTTCAACTCCCAGAATTCCTGAGTCAGCTATGCTATGCTGACTCAGGAATTCTGGGAGTTGAAGTCCACGAGTCATAAAAGGGCCAAGTCTGAAGACCCCTGTCTTAAATCTAACAAACAAAATGGAGGCTGGCTGAGGAATTCTGGGAGCTGAAGTCCACAAGTCATAAAAGGGCCAAGTTTGAAGACCCCTGGCCTAGGATCTCCCACCAGCATCCTGTGTGGGTTTGTTCTCCTGTGTTGTGCCAGGCGTTTGTGAAGCGGTTGTTTTGTTTCCCCAGTGTACAGATCTTACATCTCCCCTATGTTACACAGCCCATTAATCGGAGAGCCCCCCCCCC
>NW_015387858.1:87235-102235 GCF_001527695.2 Protobothrops mucrosquamatus
TCCTCCTCCTCCTCCTCCTCCTCCTCCTCCTCCCCCTTTCTGCAAATCTCACTCTCTTCTAGCACTGATGATGTTACCTAGTTGGGTCATGAAACATCTGCAAGAAAACCACCAAACTCAGAGAGCACCAAGGACCCTGCAAATAGGCTCATATCATTTTAGCATAGAACAGATGTTACTAAGTCTAATAATCTGTATTCTTGATAGAAGGGAATATGTGTAGCTTTGGGTTGAAATGAGGGGTCCCGGGTACTCTCTGAGCTTGGTTATTTTCTTGCAGATGTTTCATGACCCTACTAGGGAACATCATCAGTGCTTATTATAAATCTAATGCAAACAGACCTCCTATTTCACCCCCCCAAACATGCTATATCACAACTATGATAAAATAGTCTGCCCAAAATATAATATCTGGTATTGTAATATTTATTTATTTTTCCAGGTACAATCATATTTAGCATCTCTTGAGGGAGAGGAACTGGAAGCAGCCAAAAATGTGTTAATTGCTATTAAGGCAGTCTTCCTTTCTCAAGACACAGAAAATCAAGACCAAGAAATAAAAAAAGGTAGTTGTTGAATGACTTTTTAAAGCAGGGGTGGGGAACTATGGCCCTTATATGACTTGTGGACTTCAACTCCCAGAATCCCTGAGCCAGGTGGCTCAGGAATTCTGGGAGTTGAAGTCCACAAGTCATAAAAGGGCCATAGTTCCCCACCTCTGTATTAAAGGATCTACTTATTGATTCGAAACTATGGAGCAGGGATCTTCAAACTTGGCCCTTTTATGACTTGTGGACTTCAACTCCCAGAATTCCTCAGCCAGGTGAGGAATTCTGGGAGTTGAAGTCCACAAGTCATAAAAGAGCCAAGTTTGAAGACCCCTACTGTGGAGCATATGCTGTGTAAGATACGAGCAGCTGGATCCCAAATATAGTTCTGCTGAAGCACTGTCTATTGAAAATACTACTTTTTAAAATTTAATAGTGTTTTCCCAGTGCTTTCTGTGTTTCTCCTTCTCTTCTCAATTATTGGATGCTTTTTATTTGTTAAGTTTTCTTCTCATTAGGAAATGAAACATCAGCATAAGCTAGCCTTATCTTACTTGCTGAGTGAGAAAAATGTATTTTAATTTTCTTTCCGCATGCAACGGAATCGGACACCACCTCCAAGGTGGAAAGTAAACTCCTATCTTGGAAATTATAAGTGATCCTGTTCAGTTAGGACACAGAGGAGAGCAGTGCCCAGTAAATTAAATACAGAATAATAGAATTGGAAGGGACCTTGGGGGTCTTCTAGTCCAGCCCCCTGCTCAAGCAGGAGACCCTACACCAGGGGTAGGCAATCTTGGCTCTTTTATGACTCGTGGACTTCAACTCCCAGAATTCCTGAGCCAGCATGGCTCAGCTTGGAAACCTCTCCCTTTCCCCTCAGCATGGCTGGCTCAGGAATTCTGGGAGTTGAAGTCCACGAGTCATAAAAGAGCCAAGGTTGCCTACCCCTGCCCAACACCATTTCAGACAAGTGACTATCCAATCTCTTCTTAAAACTCTCCAGTGATGGAGCACCCACAACTCATGGAGGCAGGTAATTCCACTGGTTAGTGAATATAATAGAGTTGGAAGGGACCTTGGAGGTCTTCTAATCCAGCCCCCTGCTCAAGCAGGAGACCCTATACCATTTCTGGCAAATGGCTGCCTAATCTCTTTTTTTAAAAGCTCCCAGTGATAAAGTACCCACAATTTCTGAAGGCAACTTCCATTCCACTGGCTCACTGTTCCTATTTGTCCTTGTGGTAAGGGCTAAAATTATTTCTAAGTCAGAAGTAGAGACTATTGGTTACCAAAAAGAAAGGAAGGAAGGAAGGAAGGAAGGAAGGAAGGAAGGAAGAAAAGGAAGGAAGGAAGGAAGGAAGGAAGGAAGGAAGAAAGAAAGAAAGGAAGAAAGAAAGAAAGAAAGAAAGAAAGAAAGAAAGAAAGAAAGAAAGAAAGAAAGAAAGATGGATACAGGACAGAAATGCTATTTGTTTGCTAAAGTATGAGCGAGGAAGAAGGAGAGAGAAAAAATGATGCCTAATTAGAATCTCTTTCCTTAGGAAGAAAAAGAATGTTTTTTCTCTGAATTTAACGCTTTTTCCTTGATTATTGCCGCAGATGCAGGAGATGAATTTATTACAACACTAACAGAATTGCTATTTGAACTACACGTCGCTGCTACTCCTGACAAACTTAACAAGGTGGGGAACGCTGTTTATTGGATTTTTTGAAGATATGGCTTATTGGATAGCTCGGGGCAACGATCCTTCATAGCGTATTAATTTTTAAAAAAACAAGAAATGGGGCAAGAGCAGGCAGCATCGGTATCCTTACTACTTTGGGTAAAATAGCAACTCTGAACACATAGGAGAAAGAGACAGAGACAGGAATGCCTCTGTAAATTTTTCAGAGCCAGGAAGTCACATTTTGCAAAAGTAAGACACGGAACTATGGACAGAGCAGTTCTTCACCATGTTGTCAGAGGCCAATTCTGATCCGCCAAAAGTCTGTGGAATAATTTGGCCTATAATTTTGGAATATAAAAGCTGGACGTTTATGTTCCAAATTAGGCAGAGCCAAAGGAGTGATGACAAGTGGCAAGATTAGGAAGGGAAATCTATACGGGGAAGATAGTCCATTAGAAATTCTGCAAACACAATGGTGTAATGGCTTGGAAATACAATGCCTTGGATGGGTGGTTGAGCGGTTGAGTTGTCGGTTGGGTGATTGGGTGGTTGAGTCCATGAACCTGTCAACGCTGCTAACATCGGATGTTTTTGCATTGACAACAGATGGAGATGCAGCCATTTTTTTCTTTTTTCTTTTTTCTTTTAGAGTTAGATGATGCTGAGGGGGGGGATGTGCACGAGAGTCTAGCCAGACATAATAACACTGAACCTAGTGTGAGAACCAAGGTTGTTGAAAAAAGAGATGATAAAGAATTGACGGACTGGAGAGCTGGAGGGGAAGCCCACGTTCAAGCTAATTGGGGAATGTGATTTATGACTGTTAACTGGAGGAGGGAATTGTGCTTTGATACTATGTGCTCAGGGGAGGGGGATTCAGTTTTTGGCTTTAATTATGTTAGTGCCGATGCTATGCTTCTCGGATAAAGATTCTTTAATGTAAACAATGCCTTGAAGTTCTTTGAAGAGTTTCATCTGTCGGAACCATGACAGAACCAATGAATCAATGAATGTAGCCAACCATCTTATATGTGACTCGGCGGTATTTTCTGCCAGGAAATTAAGAGTGGCTTTATGTTGGAATCCACATGTGCCATTCTGAAGTGGTGCATTTCCACACTACAATAATAACTTTCTGCCATTTTTGATGGTGGATATATAGAGAGTAGAGCTGGAAGGGACCTTGGAGGTCTTCTAGTCTAGCCCCCCGCTTAAGCAGGAGAACCTACACCATCTCAGACCGGTGAATGTCTAGTCTTTTCTTAAAGATCTCCAGTGATGGGGCGCCCACGATTTCTGAAGCTGTTCCACAGGTTGATTGTCCTCACTGTCAGGAAGTTTTTCCTTAAATCCAGGTTGCTTCTCTCCTTGATCAGTTTCCAACCCTTATGTTGCAGGCCAGAAAGAAGGCCTTAGAAGCAGCAAGTCTCTCCACATATGGAGACCTGAAAGAGAACCCACCAGGCCAAAGTAAAGAAGTGGATGAAGAAATTGTAGAAATGCAAGTCACCGAAGAAAAATCTCAGGTGGGAGAATCTGAAAAGACAGAAACAAAAAGAACCAAAACTGTAGAGGTAAGTGGTGACCAGGTCTTTCTTTGACTACTGTCAATTGAGCATGGCGTAGGGCAGGGGTAGGCAACCTTGGCTCTTTTAGGACTCGTGGACTTCAACTCCCAGAATTCCTGAGCCAGCATGGCTCAGCTTGGAAATCTCTCCCTTTCCCCTCAGTGTGGCTGGCTCAGGAATTCTGGGAGTTGAAGTCCACGAGTCATAAAAGAGCTAAGGTTGCCTATCCCTGGTGTAGGGATTCCTGCAGTGTGCAGGCCACTGGACTTGAGGATGTTCCCAACTCTTATGATTTTGTGATTTTTGTCTTTGCTTGCTAATAAGAGGCAGGGACAAAACTAGGAGAAACCTTAGAGCAGGGATGTCCAATCTTGGTGACTTGAAGACTTGTGGATTCCCAGAATTCCCAGCCAGCCATGCAGATTGTCTCTCCTTCTCCTTGTTGGCTGGGGAATTCTGGGCGTTGAAGTCCACAGGTCTTAAAGTTACCAAGGTTGGGCAACTCTGATTTAAAACAGAGCTTAGAGTAGGGGTAGGCAACCTTGGCTCTTTTATGACTCATGGACTTCAACTCCCAGAATTCCTGAGCCAGCCATCCTGAGGGGAAAGGGAGAGGTTTCTAAGCTGAGCCAGGCTGGCTCAGGAATTCTGGGAGTTGAAGTCCACGAGTCATAAAAGAGCCAAGGTTGCCTACCCCTGGCTTAGAGAAACTGAGGACTGTGGTAAAGAGGACAATGAGGAATTAAGGACAGACTGTACCAGATTATGATAGGGCCAAGGTTTTCCACTGACGATCTTCTTGGCTTTCCAAACTCTGATATTATTTCACCAGCCTACGGTACAGCTTTTATTTGTTTTCCACTGGAAATAATAAGGAGTCCCTCTTTTATTTTTGATATGGCAGTTTAAGTTTCAGGAATTGTGTGTGGGGGGGGGAAATGAATATCAAAATATCCACCTTCATGACATTAAAAGAGAATGTCAAAAAATCAAGATGGTATCCATGTGCTCCCTCTTTTTTAACAAGCATCACAATATATTTAGAAAAACTAGGTTGATCCCATGGTCACGGACACCATCTTGATTTTTTGATGCCCTCTTCAGATATCATGGAAAACGGAATGTTTGAGATCCCTTTTTTTTTTTTTTTGCACCTCCTGAAATTCTGTTCGCCATATCAAAAATGTCTACCAGCCCGCCAGGCTTTTAACTCTTATCTCCTGATCCTATAATGTCTTGGAAACTTTTCAAACTTTATTTTTCAATATTGAGATCTAATAAAATCCATTGTTTACGTTTTGCATTGGGGGGGCAGCACTTTGTAATGTAATCAACTAAGTGCTATTGGTATAATCATGTATATGATCAGCCTCTTTCTTTAAAAAAAATGTGATATTAACTGCTTAGTCCAGAAAGACTTCCCACATACAAGTGAAACCTTCCACATGCAGTGTTTGCTATTTCATATTCAGCTCTTATTTGTATCATCTCTCTATACTTCTCACATCTATGAAGTGCCACAGATGCCTCCTTTGCTATCTTTTAGTGGAAAACCTCTGAGTTCCTCATCCAAAGCCATCTAAATCTGACTTCTGAAGTTTTCATTTAATAGGTTAGGCTTAGAATATAAATAGTTGAAACCAGTGATTTAGTAATAATAGGAACAGGATTTTCTCTTGTTACCGACAAAGTCAAATACTTCCTATTACAAGGAATCAAGGTTCTGCTTATTTTAACCTGTGTAGCTAATGATATTTTCTGGATATTTCTCTCCTGGTACAACATGTAGCATCTGTGCTAATTAGTAAAATTTACTGCCTTGGAAATGTGCTCAGGATCTGTGCTAATCAGTAAAAATTTCCTTCTTTCTAGGAACTCTACATGTTGTCCATTGAAAGCCTGGCGGAAGTAACAGCCCGTTGCATTGAACAACTTCATAAATTAGCAGAATTAATTCTCCATGGACAAGAAGTTGAAAAGCCCGCCTTGGAGCAAGCTCGGGGTCTAACAAAGTGAATATATTTTCATTTGCTGTTCTTTCTGTTCAAGAGCTACTGCTCGTTCATTCATTCATTCATTCATTCATCCATCCATCCATCCATCCATCCATCCATCCATCCATCCATTCATAATATTTTCATTTTCCTTGGGGGTGCAGTGTCACATGGTCACACAAGTTTCGACTGGTGGTGAGGCTTTATAACAGGGGTCTTCAAACTTGGCAACTTTAAGACTTGTGGACTTCAACTCCCAGAATTCCTCAGCCAGCAATTCTGCAACCTGCTCCAGCACAAGTCCAAAAGCTTGGAAGACTAAATAGAGTAGAGTAGAGTAGAGTAGAGTAGAGTAGAGTAGAGTAGAGTAGAGTAGAGTAGAGTAGAGAGTAGAATAGAATAGGATAGGATAGGATAGGATAGGATAGGATAGGATAGAATAGAAATTAGAATAAAATAGAATAGAAATAAGAATAGAATAGAATAGAAATTAGAATAGAATAGAAATAAGAATAGAATAAAAATAAGAATAGAATAAAAATAAGAATAGAATAAAAATAAGAATAAAATAGAAATAAGAATAGAATAGAATAGAAATAAGAATGGAATAGAAATAAGAATAGAATAGAATAGAAATTAGAATAGAATAGAATAGAAATAATAGAATAGAATTAAGAATAGAATAGAATAGAAATTAGAATAGAATAGAATAGAATAGAATTAAGAATAGAATAGATTATGGAAAGAATAGAATAGAATAGAATAGAATAGAATAGAATAGAATAGAATTAAGAATAGAATAGAATAGAAATTAGAATAGAATAGAATAGAATAGAATAGAATAGAATAGAATAGAATAGAATAGAATTAAGAATAGAATAGATTATGGAAAGAATAGAATAGAATAGAATAGAATAGAATAGAATAGAATAGAATAGAATAACAGTGTGGGAAAGGACCTTGGAGGTCTTCTAGTCCAACCCCCTGCTCAGGCAGGAAATCCTATACCATTTCAGACAAATGGCTGTCCAATCTCCTTTTAAAAGCCTCCAGTGTTGGAGCATGAACATTAACTTCTGAAGGCAAATTGTGAATAATAATGAATTGGCAATCATCTAGAGCGTAGTGAAATTTGGACTGAAATATTCAAGAATATGCTGATTAGGACGGACAAATACTCTTATTTCCATTATGTTTTCAACAGTTTAACGAATACGATGTGTAACGAAGTGTCATCCCTATCAAAACAATTCTCTGATGTTTTGACCTTGGTGGCGGTAAGTTATTACACAATTTCATTTATTTATTACTTCATGTGTTATTCTTTAGCTAAGTGAGAGAACGAGTGAATGGTATCTCTAATCAGCATCTAATAAACATATAACAGTGATGGTGAACCTTTTAGAGACCGAGTGCCCAAACTGCAACCCCAAACCCACTTACGTATCGTCGGGTGCCAGGTGGGCGTGGCCCATTGGATGGGCGTGGCCCATTGGATGGGCATGGCCCATTGGATGGGCGTGGCTTCGGTGGTAATGGCAGACTGGGTGGGACTAAAAAGTTCAATCAATCAATTCCAACTTTACGAGATCTTTTTTTTCCCCGCGAGAAGTTGAAATTGATTGATTGATTGAACCTTTGTTTTTTTTGCACACAGCGGCAGAGGCCTAAAGTGAAAAGGTTTTATAAAACCCACTTGAAGGCGTAGGACTGGGGCGATGGCACACTTGCCCACAGAGACGGCTTGCGTGCCATCTATGGCATGCATGCCATAGGTTTACCACCATGGACTTAGGGTTAGGGTTACATCACCATGAACTTGGAGAGTAAATATACTAGTGCAGGGGTCTTCAAACTTGGCCCTTTTATGACTGTGGACTTCAACTCCCAGAATTCCTCAGCCAGGCACGCGTGCCTGGCTGAGGAATTCTGGGAGTTGAAGTCCACAAGTCATAAAAGGGCCATGTTTGAAGACCCCTGCACTAGTGGCTTGCCCTGACAGTGGGAATGGTCTTGACAGTCCCTTGATTAGGCTGTTGTTCACTGTTAGCTTGTTTGTCTGAGTTAGTAGTTCCTTGACTGGGACATTGTTTACATCTTGATTGTTGGTGTGGTATTAATCTTATTAATTTCTGCTTATCTGGGTGTTTTGGGTTCTTCACTTCATTTCTGGCCAGAAAACTCCCACCAACCCTGACACTGTTCATTGGCAGTGACAATTTCATACTGTGAGTTGGAAGTGTGTGGGGTTTTTTTTTTTTTTAAATTTTTCCCATATGCAATTAAACTGTCCACACTTACTAGACTCCGGTTATTTGGAAAAATTTCTAACTACTTTTTAGTTTCAAAATCGGTGCGTTAGCTCAAATTCTGTCAGATTATCAGGGTTAATGAAAAGTTACCTTGGATAGCTGGTAAATGAATGCAAAGCGTGTTTCCATGTAAGAGTAAGCCAATATTTTCCACTGATCAGAAGAATTTCATGTTGGTGATATTTTCTCGCTGCTGCAAAGAACATTCGTAACTTTCTCTGTGCTTTCCTTTAAACAGAGCGACAAAAAAGCTGAAATACTTAACCCAATGGTTAACAGTGTGCTGTCAGAGGTAAGTGAGGCCAATATTTACTTTACATAAGGAGCCACTTGGCTGTTGGTTTCTAATCTGCGTTGATACCCTATGAAAAGCCAGAAAATGTAATAGCAGCACAAAGCAAGGCAAGAAACAATGGATGGAAACTAATCAAAGAGAGAAGCAACCTGGAATTAAGGAGAAACTTCCTGGCAGTGAGAACAATTAACCAGTGGAATAGTTTAACCAGTTAACCAATTAACCACAATGTAAAAAAGATGTTGAGACTCTAGAAAGAGTACAGAGAAGAGCAACAAAGATGATCAGGGGACTGGAGGCTAAAACATATAAGGAACGGTTGCAGGAATTGGGAATGTCTAGTTTAATGAAGAGAAGGACGAGGGGGGACATGATAGCAGTCTTCCAGTATCTCAGGGGCTGCCCCAAAGAAGAGGGAGTCAAGCTATTCTACAAAGCGCCTGAAGGCAGAACAAGAAGCAACGGATGGAAACTGATCAAGGAGAGAAGCAACTTGGAACTAAGGAGAAACTTCCTGACAGTTAGAACAATTAACCAGTGGAACAACCTGCCTCCAGAAGCGGTGAATGCTCCAACACTGGAAGTTTTTAAGAAGAGACTGGACAGCCATTTGTCTGAAATGGTATAGGGTTCCCTGCCTGAGCAGGGGCTTGACCTCCAAGGTCCCTTCCAACTTTATTATTATTATTATTATTATTATTATTATTATTATTATTATTATTATTATTATTATTATTATTATTATTATTATTATTATTATTATTATTATTATTTAGTGAACGTTCGTTTTTACGATGGCATTGAAAAAAATGACTTATGGGCGTTGCGGCATCACGGTGGTCACATGATAAAAATTCGGATGCTTACCAACTGACTCTTATTTATGACGGTTGCAGAGTCCTGGGATCACGTGGTCCACTTTTTGCAACCTTCAGAGAAGCCAAGTCAACGGGGAAGCGAACCCAGCTGAGCCAAACATTTCTCTTTGTGACACAGAAGAGAGACATGCGTTAAGGGGGTTTTGCCCCGCTTTACGACTTTCCTTGCCAGGTTTGTTAAGCGAATCACTGCAGTTGTCAAAATAATAAGCCGGTTGTTAAGTGACTCTGGCTTCCCCCGTTGATTTTGCTATCAGAAGGTCGCAGAAAGGAACCCCGGGACACTGCAGAGGTCAAAAATACATGTTCATTGTCAGGGGTCCGAATTTTGATCACGTGACCAGTGGGACACCAGGGTGAAAAAGGGTGAAAACTAAACTGACTTGTAAGGATTCTCTGGCAAGTATTGTGGTTTACACTAATCTAACACAGAGGCAACTTCAAGATTTGGCAACTTCAAGATTTGCAAACTTGGCAACTTCAAGATTTGTGGAGTTCAACTCCCAGAAAAATGGTCCTAAGTTACTTTCTTCAGTTCTATTGTAACTTTGAACAATCACTAAACAAAAAATTGTAACTCGGCAACTATCTGTACAGACCACTTACAGTTTCCATCTCGGAAAGTAAGGTTGTGTTTTCAGCAAGTGTGATCATTTGTGATGCTAGCTTTATTGAAAGCAGATCCCCTGACTTCTGTGTAAGAGCTCACAAAACACGCTACGCTTTGCAAATAATATCTCTATATTTTTTTCTCTCTTTAGGGCTGCAACAGCACCGTGTATATTCAAGATGCTTTCCAGTTGCTGCTTCCGGTTCTTCAGATCTCACATATCCAAATCCATTGTTTGAAAACACAACAGGGACCACCTCTCAACTAGCCATCAATTTAATTCCTGAGGGGTACAAATATCAATATCCAAATGCAGTGTAAGCCGTTCTGGAGTCTTTCAAAGGACACTAAATGCTGGAGAATAACATTTTCGACCCAAATGAACTATTTAAGTGTGTTCATATCAGCAAGGGAGAAAGCAACTTCATGTTTCTTGTAATAATTTAAGGTTTATTCTGGTTTTATTGGTGCATATTCACCTCGGATATATTACTAAATATTTTAGATTTTGTTTTGGAAAAAAAAATTGCCCTCTGTTTTTTTGGTCCTTATGCTTAAAGATTTTAATCAAGTAAACTGAGGCAGCCAGAAAGACAAAATTATTGACTGATCTTGCTCTGATCCTAATATGAAAGAAGAAGTTACTAAATGAGACACAAAGCAGGATATCCCATGGGAGATTTATCCTTTAAGATCAATACACTTGGCAGTTTAAGAACGAACACCAACCGGCTCGTTTAAAGGAACCAGATCTAGTACAAGGTTGGGTGGAAAAACAACTTCTCTTATAAAACTGATGGCGAAACTAAATAATCCAGACTGCCTTCCTGTAGCCGGTTCATATTTTTTTTATTTATATCCCACCTTTATTATTTTTATAAATAACTCAAGTGGGCAAACACATCTAACATTCCTACTGGGAATGCTTTAATGGGAATGGGACGACTCAGTGTGGCCGGCTCGTCGTGACCAGCTTGCCACCACCAAGTCGCCTCTGTCAACTCACACCACCAAGACGTAGTAGGACAACTCAACACGGCTGCCACTCTGCACTCACTCAGCTCTCCCTCCTTTGGGGAAGTCCCTGGCTACCCTCTGTGCTCTGCCCACTCGTTCACCCACCCAGTTCTCCCTCTGGCTGCCCACAGTGAGTTGTCCCTGGGGAAAGTTGGAGGTGTGGAGTTATCCCAGGGATTTTCAAACGTGGACCTTTTATGACTTGTAGACTTCAGCTCCCAGAATTCCTCAGTCAGAATAGAATAGAATAGAATAGAATAGAATAGAATAGAATAGAATAGATATTGGAGAATAGAATAGAATAGAATAGAATAGAATAGATATTGGAATATAGAATAGAATAGAATAGAATAGATATTGAGAATAGAATAGAATAGATATTGGAATATAGAATAGAATAGAATAGATATTGGAGAATAGAATAGAATAGAATAGAATAGATATTGGAATATAGAATAGAATAGATATTGGAATATAGAATAGAATAGATATTGGAATATAGAATAGAATAGAATAGAATAGATATTGGAGAATAGAATAGAATAGAATAGAATAGAATAGATATTGGAATACAGAATAGAATAGAATAGAATAGATATTGGAATATAGAATAGAATAGAGTAGAATAGAATAGAATAGAATAGAATAGAATAGAATAGAATAATAATGGAATATAGAATAGAATAGAATAAAATAGAATAGATATTGGAATATAGAATAGAATAGAATAGAATAGAATAATAATGGAATATAGAATAGAATAGAATAGAATAGAATAGAATAGATATTGGAATATAGAATAGAATAGAATAGAACAGAATAATAATGGAATATAGAATAGAATACAATAGAATAGAATAGAATATATATTGGAATATAGAATAGAATAGAATAGAATAGAATAGAATGGACTGGACTTCGATTCCTAGAATTCTGGGAGTTGAAGTCCACAGGTCTTACAGTGGACACTCCAGCTTTGAAGCGCTCATGCGCAAAAGCAGCCGGCTTCCCGCCCCCGAAAACAGCGTATAGCCCCGCTTCCATCTCCGCCTCCGCCTCCGGAGCAAGCGCCCCGCCTCCGCTCCGAAAAGCGCGAACCGAAAGGAGAAAAAAAAACAAAACAAAAAACAGCCGGACGCTCGCCCCTCCCACTTTTCTCTCCCCCGCCCCTCCCGCCGGAGCTTCCACTTTACCTTTGGAAAGAGCCTGCGGCTGCGCGCGCAGACGTTCGATGTGGCCGGGAGGGGGGCGGGGAAAGAGAGAGAGAGAGAGAGAGAGAGAGAGAGACGGGAGGGGAAAGGGGCGTGGCCAGACTTCCTCCTCGCGCTCGCTCGGCCGCCCTGCCTCCGTGGGCGGGCCGAGAGAAAGGGGGCGTGGCCGAGCGGCCGGGAAGGTGGTGGGGGGGGCAGCGAGGAGTGAGGAGGGGGCGCTTTTCCGCCCGTCGTCTGAATCCGGGTTTATTCGCGGGTCGGGCCTGGGGTCCCTTCCTCTTCTTCCCCCGCGGGTCAGGTGAGAAACAGGGCTGGGATGGGCGGTCAGCATCCGTGGCAGAGGGGGGCTGAGGGCGGGGGGGGGCAGGCTGGCCTCCCCTGCCTTTTTTTTCCTCAGTGGGGGGGTCCTCTGAGGGGAGGGGGGCTTCCTTTGAGGGTACCCCCACTTTGGGGGTCAGTCCCCAAAGCCACGTCCCCGCCCTGGGGGCGGGGGAGAAAGTTGGTGTGAAGAAGCTGAACCCTGAACCAGAGGTCTCCTGAGCATGGGCAGAGTGCCTTTTCCCAACCTGGACCTGGACTTGCAAAGTGTGTTGGGGTGGTATTAAAGGCTTGTCTTTGCCGTTTGTCAGGGATGTGGACCCTGAAAGGGAGGGTTTCCTTTATATTTTATTTTATATATATATATATATATTGTTTTATTTTATCTGTTTTATTTTATCCTATTTTGATTTATTTTTATCATTTTATTTTACGTTTTTATTTTATTTATTTTATTTTACCTTATTTTGTTCATTATTTTATTTTATCCTATTTTATTCATTTTTATCATTTTAGTTTACCTTATTTTATTCATTATTTTATTTTATCCTATTTTATTTATTTTTATCATTTTATTTTACCTTATTTTATTCATTATTTTATGTTATCCTATTTTATTTATTTTTATCATTTTATTTTATCATTTTATTTTATTTATTTTATTTTACCTCATTTTATTCATTATTTTATTTTATCCTATTTTATTTATTTTTATCATTTTAGTTTACCTTATTTTATTCATTATTTTATTTTATCCTATTTTATTTATTTTTATCATTTTAGTTTACCTTATTTTATTCATTATTTTATTTTATCCTATTTTATTTATTTTTATCATTTTATTTTGTTATTTTATTTATTTTATTTTACCTTACTTTATTCATTTTTTAAATTTTATTTTATCCTTTTTATTTATTTTTATTATTTTATTTTATATTATATTATTTTATTTATTTTATTTTATCCTATTTTATATTTTATTTTATCTTATTTATTTTTATTATTTTATTTTATATTTGTTATTTTATTTATTTTGTTTTATCCTATTTTATATTTTTTATTTTATCTTATTTTTATTATTTTATTTTATCTTATTTTTATTATTTTATTTTATCTTATTTTTATTATTTTATCTTATTTTTATTACTTTATTTTATATTTTTTATTTTATTTTATCTTATTTTTATTATTTTATTTTATATTTTTTATTTTATTTTTTATTTTATTTTATTTTATCCTATTTTATTTTATTTTATCCTATTTTATTTTAACCTATTTTTATTTATTTTATTTTATTTTATTTTCTATTTATTGGCTACCCATCTTACCACAGGATAACTCTGAGTGGCTTACAACTTTTTTTAAAAAAACTATAGAAATAACATAGTACAAAAAGTATACAGCCAAAAGAGGGTTGTAATGCTACGAAAGAGGATTGGTCAAGAGGGAAGTCTCTCCAAACTGAGATAATCGCTTTATAAACCTTACATTCTCAGGTTGAAGCATCCCGGAGTCGCCCGTCCTCCAGGAAAAGCTGAACCAGGATGCCATCCGATTTGCCAGCATTTTGATACCAGTTATTACCATTATAAGGTGCTTCTGGTGAGTGTTGACTTAAGAGGGAGCTTAACCTATGCAGAGTTAATGGAATAAAAGAATAACATGGAATAAAATAAAATAAAGTCGTGGATACCGAATAAAGGCTAGAATAGGAGCAGACTGGGCTAGGCTTTCTCTAGCTGGCATCGGTTTGGGCTTTAGGGTTGAATGACAACAATTTCCTGTGGTCTGGACCCACAATCACTATATGCTGAACTCCACTGCTGCTCCCTTGAATAGAAAACTCTCCAAAATGAATATAAAAAGGAGGAAATAAAGCATTGGGGTAGGTAGCTATGCCTTCACTAAGTGTGCCTGTAGTTCTCCCTTTCATAATTGCAGCATTAAATTTAAGGTTTTTTTTCCTTTGGTAGAGATGCATCTGATAAGCAAAAGTTGTCTATTTGTCAAAGGATATGAGTCATTAGTGCGTACACACACACACACACACACAATGCCTCAGTCAAGGTTGGACTATGATTTGTGGATGGTTAAACCAATGTGGAATCTGTAACTATTAGGAGCATTGTAATATTGTAAGCTGTCCAGAGTTATCTTGTGGTAAGATGGAAAGAAAAGGAAAGGAAAGAAGGAAGGAAAGAGAAAGAAAGAAAGAAAAAGAAAGAGAAAGAAAGAAAGAAGGTTTTTGCACCCAGACCAGTTCTCATATTGATTTGGAGAAGCGATATAATTGCAGCATGGAAAGTAATTTATATTTTGGTTAGTGGAAACTAACCAAAGAGAGAAGCAACCTAGAACTAAGGAGAAACTTCCTGACAGTTAGAACAATTAACCAGTGGAACAACCTGCCTCCAGAAGCGGTGAATGCTCCAACACTGGAGGTTTTTAAGAAGAGTCTAGACAGCCATTTGTCTGAAATGGTATAGGGTTTCCTGCCTGAGCAGGGGGTTGGACTAGATGACATCCAAGGTCCCTTCCAACTTTATCATTATTATTATTAATTAAAAAAATAATGAACC
>NW_015387858.1:107235-114240 GCF_001527695.2 Protobothrops mucrosquamatus
AAAAAAATTCCTCCATTGAAAAGCTGCAAAAAAAAAAAGAAATAATAATCTGGCCAGCCAACACTCTTGTGTTGATCGCCGGCATTTTTTAAATTTTTTTTATTATTATTATTATTATTATTATTATTATTATTATTATTATTATTATTATTATTATTTTACATTTTAACAAGTGATCTGTGGAGAGTAAACAGAGATGAGTAATTGCTGATCTGTATCCAAAATATTTTGAAAAGGGATTAAGGTGAATGAGTAAGATTTTTTTTAAAGAAGGCAGCCAGGTATTCCCCCCCCCCCACCCCGTAGGTCTTCTTTTGTTGTTTTAATTTAATCCGGATCGGTATTTACGACGGTGGCTTTTTTGGGGTCCTTGCTGGATTTTAGAATAGGAGCGTAGTAATATAGGATTTATTTCAGACTGCTGAAGCAGGTGAGCTAAATCCAGGTTAGACATCGCATTGTAGAGAGAGAGATAGCTGGAGTTCTCTTTGTCACTTATTTTAAAAAAATAATAATGCAACTTTATGTGCCTGTAGTATGTGCATTTACCTGGGAGTCAGTCTCACTGGGTTAACATCTGTGTAAAGAACTGCATTTGAAGTTCATTATCCTGGTACGTTTGCCTTCTAGTACTGTACTTGATTTTAATTCTGTTTTTATAGAGAGAATGTACATTATTTTATTTTATTTTTTGTTCCTTGTATATGATACAGATCTAGGAGAGTTGGTACATGTTATATTTTGATTTACCTTTAAAACTTAGCCAACAAATGGACAGCGTCCTTAGGATGCAATTCCAATGTTGAACACCGATCAGATGAATTAATGATGCCTCAGTGCAGGAACTAAAATGTATCACGTCCCCTTTGTTCCTCTCAATCGTACAAACATTAATATTATGCAGGGACCGCTGGTTTAAAAAGAGGGCAAAGCCATTACCGTAACATGTTGACCTCTTTAAATTTTGCGGTAAGCATTGTCAAAAATTACAATATACAAATACTAAACATTTCGCTGGAGCGAAAAGTTAATTTTCTTTTGAACGTCAATAAATGACTGATTTTTCTGATCATATCAGCTTTTAATGCTAACGGCAGGCATAAATAGATTGCGTTGAATTTGCTAGAGTTTTTAGTGCACTCTTAACTATATATCCGTTTACGGTTGCTATGGAAAGATATTCTATTTCTACCCTAATGTAATGTCAAGATCTCAAAATGAATGTTTTAAAGAAAAAATCTGTGTCCTGCAGAGAAGTTCTTCTGGGGTGCCCAATAATTTTCCAAAGCGCCTGAAGGCAGGACAAGGAGCAATGGGTGGAAGCTAACCAAAGAGAGAAGCAACCTAGAACTAAGGAGAAACTTCCTGACAGTTAGAGCAATTAACCAGTGGAACAACCTGCCTCCAGAAGCGGTGAATGCTCCAACACTGGAAGTTTTTAAGAAGAGAATGGACAGCCATTTGTCCAAAATGGTATAGGGTTTCCTGCCTGAGCAGGGGGTTGGACTCACTAGATGACCTTCAAGGTCCCTTCCAACTTTATCATCATTATCATTAATTAAATTAAGTGCAGTTACTTTGGTTTTTATGGAGATCACTGTTAAGAGTGCTAATTCCTCAAAAACTAAATGACAGGTTTTTTTTAAATAAATAGGGAATAAAATTATTACAAACATCGTTCTCCTCTCTGGAGATGAGTAGAACGCGAAGTAGCTTTCATCTTCTTGTTGTTGTTGTTGTTGTTAATTGCGAAGTCGTGTCCGACCCATGGCGACCCCATGGACCACGTTCCTCCAGGCCTTCCTGTCCTCTACCATCTTCTGGAGTCCATTTAAGTTCACGCCTCCTGCTTCAGCGACTCCATCCAGCCACCTCCTTCTCTGTCGTCCCCTTCTTCTCTTGCCCTCCATCTTTCCCAGCATCAGGCTCTTCTCCAGCGAGTCCTTCCTTCTCATTCGGTGGCCAAAGTACTTGAGTTTCCACTTCAGGATCTGGCCTTCTAAAGAGCAGTCGGGGTTGATCCCCTCTGGGACTGACTGGTTTGATCGCCTTGCAGTCCAGGGGACTCGCGGGAGTCTTCTCCATCACCAGAGTTCAGAGGCCTCCATTCTTTGTCGCTCGGCCTTTCTTATGGTCCAAACTTTCACAGCCATACATTGCAACTGGGAAAACCATGGCCTTGACTATACGCACTTTTGTTGGCAGGGTGACGTCTCTGCTTTTTAGTATGCTATCTAGATTTGCCATAGCGTCTTTTAATTTCTTGGTTGCAGTCCCCATCTGAGGTGATCTTGGAGCCCAGGAAAATAAAATCTGTCACTACCTCCATTTCTTCCCCATCTATTTGCCAGGAATTGAGAGGGCCGGATGCCATGATTTTGGTTTTAGCTTTCATCTTACACCATGCAAAAATAGGCGGGCAGGAAAGTCTAGCACGGTTATGCTCCAATCTTATTTTTTGCGTGCAATAAAAGAGGTAGCACAAACTCACTCGCTGTATGTGCCATTAGTAATTCATTCACTCCTCCTGTGGCTGTGTAAAGCTAATAAGACCATCCTCCTGTAAATTCCCATGCGCCCCGGAGAGAGTGTGCATGTGAGCAATTTAGATAAGCTGCGATTAAGTGCTGGAATATAAAAGGTTAATCAATTCTACTTTTGCTCATGCTCTATTATTGAGAGGGAGCGGGAAGGGATGGCTGAATTATGCCTCGCTGGCTGAGAAGCAGCCCAGATTTTTCTTCTCTGTGTGCTGCCCCTTGTATGAAATATAAGCATTAGTATGTACATTACATACTTATACCGGTAGTCCTCAATTTACGACAGGTCAGAGTTACAACGGCATGAAAAAAAGGGACTTGCCTGCAATACTGCGTTCTAACCACTGTGCACCATGGCAGAAGGGAGGGAGGGAGGGAGGGAGGGAGGGAGGGAAGGAAGGAAGGAAGGAAGGAAGGAAGGAAGGAAGGAAGGAAGGAAGGAAGGAAGGAAGGAACGGAAATGGAAGGAGGGGAAGGGAAGGGAAGGGAAGGGAAGGGAAGGGAAGGAAGGAAGGAAGGAAGGAAGGAAGGAAGGAAGGAAGGCTCCAACACTGGAAGTTTTTAAGAAGAGAATGGACAGCCATTTGTCCAAAATGGTATAGGGTTTCCTGCCTGAGCAGGGGGTTGGACTAGACGACCTCCAAGGTCCCTTCCAACTTTATTATTATTATTATTTATCTGTGTCCTAAAGGTCACCAGAGTGTGGACCAAATTATTATTATTATTATTATTATTATTATTATTATTATTATTATTATTATTATTATTATTATTATTATTATTATTATTATTATTATTGATCATCGCACAGTCAGCCAGATGTTCAGACTGGATTTGGCATTTTGTATTATTATTATTATAGCAATAGCAATAGCAATAGCATGTAGACTTATATACCGCTTCACAGTGCTTTACAGTCCTCGCTAAGCGGTTTACAGAATCCGAATTTTGTTCCCCATCAATCTGAGTCCTCATTTTACCAACCTCGGAAGGATGGAAGGCTGAATCAACCTTGACCAGGTCAGGATCGAACTCCTGGCTGTGGGCAGAGTTTGCCTGCAATGCTGCATTCTAACTGCTGCACCACCAGGGCTCATCCTGGTTAATTGCCTATTAATTTTGAGTGCAAAGTTACAATCTTTCTTAGTTTAAGCTTCAATTGCTTTTAGTATTAGCCCAGTCTTAGATCATAACATAGGGCTGGTTTGATATTATTATTTTTTAACTACAAATGTCATTTTTTTTTCATTTGTGGTAGTAAATTTATTAAAGCTTATAATTACAATTAAAAAAACCCAATATAAATTTAAAAAACTAGACGAAGAAAAAAGGTGAGATTCTTCACAATTATTTCCAAAACCGTATTACACATTTAACCGGAGATTAAATTTAGCCCGTTTGTAATGCTCTAAAAATCAAAGTTTTTATTATTCTTCGGCTGTTTGTTCCATTTTTTTTTAAAAAAATAAATCCTTAAATTTGTACTTAAAACAGCCCCATCAAGACCATTCCCACCAGCACCGACAGGGCAAGCTAGTAGCGTATAAAATGAGAGCAAACCCCACTCCCTTCTAACACTGATGGTGTTACCTAGTTGGGTAATTAAATGTCTGCAAGAAAACAAGCAAGCTCAGAGAGCACCAAGGACCCCGCAGTCCTTTCTTCTTCTTCTTCTTCTTCTTCTTCTTCTTCTTCTTCTTCTTCTTCTTCTTCTTCTTCTTCTTCTTCTTCTTCTTCTTCTTCTTCTTCTTCTTCTTCTTCTTCTTCTTCTTCTTCTTCTCCTCCTTCTCCTTCTCCTTCTCCTTCTCCTCCTTCTCCTCCTCCTCCTCCTCCTCCTCCTCCTCCTCCTCCTTCTCCTCCTTCACCTCCTCCCCCCTCCTCCTCCCTGCAAACCCATCTCCCTTCTAGCACTGATGATGTTACCTAGTTGGGTAATGAAATGTCTGCAAGAAAACCACCAAGCTCAGAGAGAACCAAGGACCTCACAGTGTTTAGGTACTTCCAAACTGCAGTCTTCTCGAATATTTATGTATCAGTTTAAGAAATACTCGTGAAATAAATAAGATGGTTTTAAATGTGTATTGAAAAAGATTAATAAAATCTTCCTCTAATGGAATTCCAATCAGCAAAGTACTTCTTTAGGTGGACGTACAGAAGCCTTAGCTTTACAGAAATCCTGGCTGGGTCATTGCTAATAACTCAACCACGTTTTGTTTTCCTCCTGGCTGATGTGAGAACATAAAACTAGAAACTGCCGCCACTTTTTTCCTTCTGTCCGCCTATAGATCTTCTTAATAGCCTGCTAATTTTGAAACTGTAATTATGATCCTATAATCGCGAGCGCCATTAATTGCAACTTTGCTGAGCGGTTAATCTCTTTCCTGGGCATAAAATGCCCGTTTTAGTGCTTCTCCAGTCGACTTGAGGGAAAGGTTTGGAGCTGAGAAAATGTTTCTAGGCGTTTGGAGATGCGTAGTAAATATATTTCGGTGCAAAAAAAAAAAAAAGAGCCTTGCGCTTAATCTTCTGACATGATTTTCATAGTCACTTTAGAATGGTATTTTCAGCCCTTTTCACGTACGCCCAGCGCGCTGATGAGTGGGAAGGCAAAAATGCATATCAAAAAGATTGTGACTCTGGAAAGCTTTTCTGTCAGTTCAGCTACTCATCAAAAACAGCCTTTTGACGCAGCGTCAGTAGCTTGAAGCTTTTTGAGAGTCTGCATTTTGTCCATTTTTGTCTAAAATCCGCCCCGTCAATTTCTTTTCTAACCCATCTGCGTACGCCTTGCCTTTCCAGACCCTCCGACATCAGAGAGACTCGCCTGCCGTCTCCTCCAATGGAGCCTTGTACGTCTGATGAATTTTTCCAGGCGCTCAACCATGCGGAGCAAACGTTTAAAAAAATGGAAAATTACCTGAGACACAAGCAGCTGTGCGACGTGGTGTTAGTGGCAGGCGAGCGACGGATCCCAGCACACAGGTAACGTGTGCATTCGATCCCTTAAGCCAGCGGTTCTCAACCTATGGGTCACGGCCCCATTTGGGGTCGATCGACCATTTCACGGGGGTCGCCAAGCAAGGCTGTCTGCCATTTTTTCCCCCTTTTCCGGCCGGTGCCTTACCTCCCTTGGGCTGGGCCAGCTGGTGGTCGGCCTGCTCCGTCTCTGCTGCTTGCCAGCTACGCCTCGGCCGGCGCAGGGGGCGGAACCACGCATGTGCGGCGCTCCCGGGCAGGGAAAGTCCTCGACTTACGACCGGTTGGGTAGTCCTCGACTTACGACCGATTTAGTCCTCGACTTACGACCGGTTTAGTCCTCGACTTACGACCGGTTTAGTCCTCGACTTACGACCGGTTGGGGGTCGCGGCTTTAAAAAGGTTGAGAACCACTGCCTTAAGCCCACTCTCCAAAGAAAAATATATTTCCATACACATACACGCGCGCACAGAGGCGTACTTGACACAAAGATTGTATCCTAAAACCATCCGATTTTTAATTGCACCAAGTGCTTCATTTATATCGATTGTTATTTAAAATGCTTTTTATAAACAGGCTACCCAATTAATGCAGGCACCCCTCGCCTTCTCTCTTGTCCCCCTTCTGCTTCACGAGGGCCCAGGTTGGTGCTGTCCTCCGTCTCCGATTACTTTGCAGCCATGTTTACTAACGACGTCCGAGAAGCAAGACAGGAGGAAATCAAAATGGAAGGCGTGGAACCAAATGCATTGTGGGCCTTAGTGCAGTACGCATACACAGGTAAAAGCCAAGTTATCGTAAAGCCAAGCAAATGCTAATCTCCGTGGTTCGTGGAGCAAAGCTAAAGATTCACCGCGTTGTATACAGTGTGAATTAATAATAGTAGCTATAAACACTGATCTAGAGATAGCAAGGCCTAGGTTTTTTTCTTTTAAAAAAAAAACAACCCTAAATTCAGGAGAATAAAAGGATGCTTTTACTCAAACTACTTGACATTCCCCCCAAAGAAATGTCACTTGGCGATTTATTTATTTATTTATTTATTTATTTATTTATTTAAATGACTTTTCTTTGGATGCTTTTAGCTTTTCGTACAAAATTGCTAAAGAGTGCTGAACTTTCTGGAATGTCACACTTCTTTAGGAAAAAAAACCCCACTATTTGGGGGATTAAAAAACCCAAGACAACGTAGTACTTAAACTTGAAAAAAAAAAGCAGAATTATAGTAGAATAAATATGAGGTGAAAAAAATTGCTCAAGTCAAGTTTCACTCATCATATGATTTTCTTGCTAAGGATTTGCCCCTTTTTTCCAGAAGTTTCTTTGCCTTTCCTGCCTGTCTTACATCTGGGGCATTTCCTGGCACTCTCTATCCAAATCCTTTATTTCAGTCCCATCAACCTTTTGTAGAACTGTCTCAAGAACCAACTTTGTAGCATTATAAACTACAGGTAGTCCTCAACTTATGACCACAATTGAGCCCAACAT